>NC_069499.1:38004160-38221660 GCF_027579735.1 Bombina bombina | reverse complement strand
GGAGTGCTAATTTATCGCATGCCCGTAAATAGGCAAATAGTTATGCATTTCTTGTTTGCGTGAATGTCAAAATAAACAACTTTATCTTAACCTTTTTTAATTAAAAATATATTCATGTAAGAATGTAAAATGTTTAAATAGTACTCTTGTATGCATGATAGGACTTTCTAACATCCCTTTAATGACCCCCATATGAAGAGCAGGTGAGTGGGAACAAAGATACTGTAAAGAACAAAAGGGAATGGAAGAACACGGTCATGATTTGCAAGTGAAGGGTTTAAAGTAACATTTTTAAAAGCTCTTCTTTACAGAGAGTGTGGTGCATGTATGTTTTGGCCTGTTTAATTAATTCCTGGGTTGTTCATTCTGAGGGTTAAGTTTGCACTTCTGATTTGAGTAGCATGGGCAGACTAAAGGGACCTTCTGGTTCTTTGCACTGAAAATGAATGTTTTGTGACCTGATTATGAATACAGGCGATTGTACAGTCCCATGTGTATTATCTGTATGTACAGCTAGTAAACAAGCTGAATCACTAGCATAGCTACATGCAGTGCCAGTTCCAGGGGGTCGCTGTGTTTCTACATTCATTACTGTCGCACCCCGAAACCTGAAAGGCACCAAATGCCCTGATGTGCTGAGCTGTTTGTACAAGTCCAGTGCCCTACCAGGATGAGATCCCATTCCTGCACCTCATGCCAACTTGATCTGTGTTCATTAACATAATTGTCCATATCTAGTGTTCGCTGCCCCATACTTACGTGTCACAAGGAAGTTTTGTAAGCTGGAGATATCAGATAGAGGTGTCATAAAATGTGTTGAGTTAGGTGGGGCCTTAATACCCGGAGAACCCTAGATATAATAGTAAGTCAGTGGTTTGGAATCTATGTACTCTGAGCTACCAAGGCCTATAATAGCTGACAGCAGCATCACACCATGTTACCATGGTTACAAATTATAATTGTGAATAATATTTGATCTGACAATCATAGGTATCCATACCTCACAAGATTTCCCTTAGACCCTCTATAACAGGGAGGTGGTGACTAGGGATGGGCGAATGTGCTGAAAGTGTAATTTGTTTGGTAGAACTAATAGTCCTGTGGACATTTGTTTTGGACATTCAAATGTTGATAAGAACGAAAATCCATTAATTAAATATTATTTCCAATTTTCAAATGTTACTTTCGTTTTTGAATGTTCATAATTAGATTGAATATCCCCATTAAAATTTTCGAATGTAACATTTGATTTAACAAATGCTATTCAGAAGTTCAATAGTTCATGTGGTAGGGAATTTAGTAAATTGATACATAATAGATACAAATATATCAATTCAAATTTTTCTATTTTAAATATTACATAATGCAAATATTACATTTAAATAGAGCATTAGAAATACTATTACAAATATATTGATTCTAATTTTTCTATTTGGAATATTGCATAATTCAATGTAACATTTAAAGATAGCATTAGAATGTTAGAATGTTGTATAAAACATTTGAAATTTGAAATGAACGAACTAATCTGTTAAAATTTGTTTCATTTTTCGTATGTTGCAAAACATTTGCCCATCTCTAGTGAGAAGTTGTGGACTGGAGCGGGTGGAGCTTTCTCATGGACATGGTCATGGGTGTGGCAAGGGCAAGACAGGGCGAGCCATTGGCAGAGTTTGGTTGAGTCAGGTTGTGTAGTGGGTGAAGCTCGGCGGTCAGGATATTTGCCATATTCAGTTCATAGTCTGTTTCAGTAATGATCCCACAATATCAGGATGGTTAAAAAAAGAGTGCGAAATGCATTGTATGGGTTCCCAAGGTTTTCAAATTTAAGGCCATCCCAATCTTACAAAGAAAACATTCTTGTTTCTTAGTTGTTGTTTTTTCACTTGGCGCCACAAGAACCCATCAGATACTTTGCACTGAGACCCTTCACTAAAATCGAATACATCAAACCTTTATTGTTCGCAAGTTTTTTCTTTAAATGTTTCCTTTTTTTGCACATGCTCAGTTCACATAGTTATAAACAAGTTTGTTGTCTGGCTTGATAAAAAGTTAAAAATAAAACCCACAGTACACATCATGAAATATATTATTGGTTGAGTAACAGTTAAGCATATGAGGCAGTTATGGTTAAAGGGACAGTAAACAGTTTGTAATTACTATATGTATTACATTATTAACCCCTTGTTTGCTGCAATCGCTTTTAAAAGCTCCATCCACCAACTGCCTTCTCAGTACTTAGGGTTAAGCACAGCTTTTGAGAGCAAAATATCCACTGTTTCTCAATTCCTTATCTGATCTACTGAAGCCAATTAGAGGCAGATGTCATAGCAGGATTAGTCTTGTGAAGCTTTCATGTGCTGTCCAGGTTTCAGCATAAGACAGCTTTTCATTTTCAGACTTAAATTACAGTAAAAGGGGACAAAATAGATAATCGAAGTATATTGCAAAATCCTTTTTTTACTTTTTATAACTTTTTACATCACAATCTAAAAGTGTTTAATCTTGAATCAATTCCCTTTTATTTTTGCATTGACTGCAGATATTTTACTCTTGCGTAGCTCGGAAGAAACCCCCATGAAAACCAAGCGGAAAAGCAGCAGTGAAAGCCTCTTTTATAAGTTTAGCACCTCTTCCTAATACAAATGAATGGCAACCAGATGTTTAATCCAGACATTGAAAAAGGGACATGAAAACCAAAATTAAAGGGAGAGTCTACTCCAGAATTTGTATTGTTTAAAAAGACAGATAATCCCTTTATTACCCATTCCCCAGTTTTTCATAACCAACACTGTTATATTAATATACTTTTTACCTCTGTGATTACCCTGTATCTAAGCCTCAGCAGACTGCTCCTTATCTCAGTTATATTAATATACTTTTTACCTCTGTGATTACCTTGTATCTAAGCCTCTGCAGACTGCTCCTTATCTCAGTTATATAAATATACTTTTTACCTCTGTGATTACCGTGTATCTAAGCCTCTGCAGACTGCCCCTTATCTCAGTTATATTAATACACTTTTTACCTCTGTGATTACCCTGTATCTAAGCCTCTGCAGACTGCCCCTTATCTCAGTTATATTAATACACTTTTTACCTCTGTGATTACCTTGTATATAAGCCTCTGCAGACTGCCCCTTATCTCAGTTATATTAATATACTTTTTACCTCTGTGATTACCCTGTATCTAAGCCTCTGCAGACTGCCCCTTATCTCAGTTATATTAATACACTTTTTACCTCTGTGATTACCTTGTATATAAGCCTCTGCAGACTGCCCCTTATCTCAGTTATATTAATATACTTTTTACCTCTGTGATTACCTTGTATCTAAGCCTCTGCAGACTGCCCCTTATCTAAGTTATATTAATATACTTTTTTCCCTTTGTGATTACCTTGTATATAAGCCTCTGCAGACTGCTCCTTACCTCAGTTATATTAATATACTTTTTACCTATGTGATTACCCTGTATCTAAGCCTCTGCAGACTACCCCTTATCTCAGTTATATTAATATACTGTTTACCTCTGTGATTACATTGTATCTAAGCCTCAGCAGACTGCTCCTTATCTCAGTTATATTAATATACTTTTTACCTCTGTCATTACCTTGTATCTAAGCCTCTGAAGACTGCCCCCTTATCTCAGTTATATTAATATACTTTTTACCTCTGTCATTACCTTGTATCTAAGCCTCTGCAGACTGCCCCTTATCTCAGTTATATTAATACACTTTTTACCTCTGTCATTACCTTGTATCTAAGCCTCTGCAGACTGCCCCCTTATTTCAGTTCTTTTGACAGACTTGCATTTTAGGCAATCAGTGCCCTCTCATAAATTAAACGTTTTCTCAGAGTAAACTCTAGCAAATGGAGCCACTAGGAATTGTTGCTGATAATACAGGATATATTTTGTCAGCTCTCCCGCTCTAGATCTGCTATTTCATAATTCATAGGTAGAATTTTCTTCAGAAACAGAAGTGTCAGTGCAGAGATGAAAGAAGAAACGGAGAATAAAGAGATGGAGAAACCAATGCAGAGATGAAAGAAGCGATAAATCATCATAAGTCGCTCTGCACACACTGCCTATTAGTAACTGGCCCCACTGTAAGCATTAGAGTTTGCAACAACCACAGACTCAAATTAATCTCAGATGGTTTTAAACTTCTTTTTTACATGGTATTCCCACCTATTCTTTAAATTAGTTTACCAGATGTAAACTGCAATACAATATAGAGGCAGATTTAACTTAAAATGGTGACTAAAGTAAAATATGGGGGCTAATGTTTTGAATGCAAGTTACAAATACTGCACACATACATACATTTCTATCTATCTATCTATCTATCTATCTATCTATCTATCTATCTATCTATCTATCTATCTATCTATCTGTCTATATGTACAGTATATCATCATCATAATATCTATATATCATTTTTCTAATCTATGTAATCTATCTAAGATGCTATTCCCAGGTGGTAAATGGGCCATAGAACAAGCCACTGAGCTGAATTTCCTGATATTTGGGGGCTGGACTGAGCTTACTCGGCGGGATCAGACTGATATATTTCAGGAACGTTTTCCCTCTGTGAAAAGCACAATTGGGATAAAAGAATCTGCTCCCAGGTGGTAACCGGGCCATAGAACAAGCCGCTTAGCTATTGTTAATTCCTGGCAGAGTGCTTCTCTTTCTGCATGCACTTGTGTTATATGACAAAGAAAAAGTCCAAGGACAAGGAGGGAAAGTAAAACTTGACTATTATTGGATATTCGTTAAAACAATTTCGCCAAAGGAGTCACTAGTGTCAGCAAGTCCTGTGTCGGACCATCAGCCTACACGTTTTATGCAGCAATTGGAGCTTCGTCAAGGCTGTAGTGCCAATTGCATCACGAAATGCGTAGGCTGATGGTCCGACACAGGACTTGCTGACACTAGTGACTCCTTTGGCGAAATTATTGTTTTAACGAATATCCAAAAAAAGTAAAGTTTTACGTTTCCTCCTTGTCCTTGGACTTTTTCTTCATTGCTTTCAATTTGGAGTGGAGGCAGCTCCTGTCCACTTCTAGTGACGTCACCAGCCAGCGTGTCTCTCCCAGGTGTATAGCAGTCATATAGGCAACAAATAGTCGGTGAAACAAGGTAACGCATACACAGTGGCTGAGGAGAGCAACACGTTAACCGCAAGTGACGGACTCTACAGTAAGATACCGAAGTCTGAAGACGGCTATTGGTGAGTGAATACTGTTTGAACTATTCTTTCACGGTTTACACCAAAACGATTCTTATATTGTTGGAATGTACTTACAAGCTAAAATACGTAAAGCTCAACTACGGTTACAGATTTAAGCAAGGGGCATTACCACATTTTGCTCTAAACTGTTGCAGCCCACTTGTTGTGCATGGTTCACATAGGAACGGAATATTGTATTCACACCGTACTATAGAGGACTACTATGGTCAGATTGTGGCCCGAGACCATTGTGTGTTAGTTCTCACTGGAACCTATTTTGCACAAGTATTGGTTCTGATTTGTACATATTTTAAGCAACTGTCTCTCTTGTATTATATGACCCTGGGAAAAGTCTCCCTAAGGGTGATGGGGCAAGAACAGAACTCTTTGTCAAATGTACTTAGAGTTATATGGCTGCACCTCACTGAGAAGGCCCAAAGGAGGCGTAAATCATAATGTGGGGTTGTCATTTCCATTGTTGAGAGGATTGCCTGGTATTTCGAGGCTGGACTGACCTTGTTAGGCGAGATCAGACTGATATACTTCAGGAACGTTTTCCTCTGTGAAAAGCAAAACCAGGGTTAAAGAAGATGCTCCCATGTGGTAACCGGCGATAGAACAAGCTACTGAGCTGTTTGTTCCTAGTAGAGTGCTTTTTTTTCTGTATGTACTTGACTATATACTGTATTCCTCTAAAGCCCTTTTAAAACACTTATTTCAATAATAAACCTTTAGTTTGCTAAAAACAATATGTGAAATAAATGATTTTGATGTGTTATTGATATTTAGATGTGTTATTCACTTTTTCAATTTTTAACACTTTACTTCAGGTTATGCAAAAGCGCTACATTTTCCATCTTAACTCACAAATTGCAATATACAGGATGCGCTAACCAACGTCGGCCGTGTTAAGATTCTCTGGCAAACCTGTTTTACCATCCACTTGCAATACCAGATTGTGCACTATTCTTAATGCAAGCTCACGCTTGATTGTGCTCCACTTGTAATGTAGGCCACAGTGCACATGTCACGTGCACGCTCCTGAGCCTATGGGAGTATGCTCTTATGGAAAGGACCTATGTTTCTAAAACAATACCAAAATAAAGAGTTCATTTTGATAACAGAAATAAAATGGGAAATGTTTAATATTGTAAAATATGAAAAACCTTGTGAAAAGCCAAGAAAATTATTTTGAAAAGCTTTTCTAATGGATAAGAAAACATCTCCAGGTTTTTTATGGTTTACATTCTCTGCAGGCGAATAGACGAAGATTAGAATAAATCATAAGCCTGTAAAATGCTGCCTTTAAGGTAAATTGCCATGATTATTACAGCACACGTAAAAACAACCCACAATTATACAACAATTCTTTTAAAAAACAATTCAAATCCAATTGTTTTTATGTTTGATTTCTTGTGCTCATAAAGCTCCTAAGATTATATTGTTTCTAAACATTTTTATACTTATTTAGTTTTTTTTATTTCATCTTTTTGACTAAACGAGAGTCAGCTTTAATAAAATTCAATTAAATGATCTTTTTCCATATGATCAATAGGGCTTTTTTAGGGGTGGGGGGTAGATGCAATACAATCAGCAGCTTTCACATTGAACAGGTAACTAATGATATCATAAAGGGATGAACCTGAGAGTGACAGCAAGTTGTAAAATGAATCCCATTAGAAAAACTGACACTATATCCTTTACCCCTTTAAAAAAAATATATGCTGGATTTAAACACATAGTGAAAGAAAGGCATTTGTTTATACGTAAAAACCTTGAATAAACGCAGACCTCACAACTGTCCCTATTTGACAGGGACAGTCCTTGATTCTGAGCCCTGTCCCACTGTTCCTCCTTTTTGCAGATTTTCCCTTAGCACCACCCACAGAGCAACCAAACACACCCACAGAGCACCCAAACACACCCACCAACCACCCAGACACACCCACAGAGCAACCAAACACACCCACCAACCACCCAGACACACCCACCAACCACCCAGACACACCTACCAACCACCCAGACACACCCACCAACAACCCAGACACACCCACCAACCACCCAGACACACCCACCAACCACCCAGACACACCCACAGAGCACCCAAACACACCCACCAACCACCCAGACACACCCACCAACCACCCAGACACACCCACTAACCACTCAGACACAGCCACAATCACACCCACTAACCACCTACTACCCTACCCCCTCCCAACATGGCTTCTCCCACAAAACAGCGGCCGGCCCGCATGAACCTACTGAGTTCCTGATACCCAGCCACAAAAGTTTTATTTTTTCACAAGAATGCCCTTCTAAGCGCTGTTTTTAGGTGCACACAGCATCACTTTACACAAAAAAAAAAATCTGATTTTTTTTTTAAATTAAATTTAAAATGTATTCTTGAGGAAAGCTTGATTGTTTTCTAACAGAATCTTAAAGCGATAGAAAAGTGTAACGAAAAAATGTTCTTATGTGTTACAGCATTTTATTATTACACTCACATACAACTAGAAACTCGTTAAAAGCAGTTAAAATCCGAGCAACAATAAACTACTGTTAGCTAGCTGATCACATCTGGTGAGCCAATGACAACAGTGAGCAGCCACCAATCATCAGCTAGCTCCCAGTAGTATATTGATGCTCCTGATATCTACCTAGATATGCTTTTCAACTGAGGGCACCAGGAGAACAAAGTAAATTGAAATTGAAAAGTCTCTTAAAATTGCATTTTCAATCTCTCTTTCAACATGAGTTATTACAGCTCCAAGGCAATGGGCTCTATCCCTCTGTGACTTGTGAGAAAGAATGAAATGTTTACCCCTCTCACTGATAATCACAATAAACATGAGTTATTACAGCTCCAAGGCAATGGGCTCTATCCCTCTGTGATAGGGTTGCACCGATACCATTTTTTTATGACTGAGTACAAGTACCGATACTTATTTTCAAATACTCGCCGATACCAATTACCAATACTTTTTTTTTAATGTCATGTGACAGTTTACCAAGCACAATACAGACTAATTATTTGATTCCTTCTTTATAATTATAAAGGACTGTAATTTAAAAGACATTATGAAATAATAAAAAAGTTCACTGAACATGTTTATAAATAAAAAATATTACAATAAAATATTACATTTAAAGGGGTGATGCAATTGGGTTGTAGGGCTGTTATATAACATCAATCTGACATTTGTATGGAGGTTCGACTCTAAGTTGAATAGTCTTTCACTTTCCACACTACTGCATGGGGCAGAAAGATATTTTTGGGCCATTTTAGCCAGAGCTGGAAATCTGTTTATTAACTGCCCAGTACTTCAGGGGTTTGTCTGAACGAGGTACAGTGATCTCTCCTACAATAATACAAATAACAGCAATTTGTATTGGCAGAACAGTAGTAAACCATTTTTAGTTTAGTCTCCACTCCAGTTTAAAATGAAATGAGAACATGCAGTTTGAAAAAACACCACAAGATAGCATATGGGTAGGAAGTGGAGGTATCAGTTTAAGTATTGGTGCATTTGCACGAGTACAAGTACTCATGCAAATCCTTGGTATCGGTACCGATACCGATACTAGTATCGGTATCGGTGCAACCCTACTCTGTGACTTGTGAGAAAGAATGAAATGTTTACCCCTCTCACTGATAATCACAATAAACATGAGTTTAAATTCTATGGTTTTAAACTGCTTTTCCTATATACATTATGATAAAATTAAATACAAAATAGGAAGTGTAGTTTATTTTACTGAACTCAATTAAATGATAGTTTCATCACTTTAGACTTCCCATTTTGTGTATGTTTGTATAGCAGTGTAAGTTGGAACAAGACTGTAAATAGGTGCAGTTTTAATCTGTATCTCTGCTATATTAAATGTAATAACATAATTGACACTATAAAAATGTACTTTATTTGTCTCACATTGTCATCTTTACATGAAGTAGACACAGTTTGCAATATAATGTAACCTTATTAATTCCTTCAAGGGTCTAGCAACACCAAAATGAACTCATTTCTAGGGCAAATGCACAAAATATGGGAGATTACAAATACTCTCATTCCTGGAATTCTGTGACATCAACAATGACCACATCAATGACAAAACTGAACAAGGGCATACGATATCACTTAACCACTTAAAGGAACATACGTTACAATTTACTATTGAATAATACAGTAAAATAACAGTAGATGCAGTTCTCCCTTCTACAAATACCAGAGCTCCCAACTGTTCTGCATTTTGTGTGATTTTCATGGCTTTGGAACTGTGGCCCACTGTCCCTCCTATCTCCTTTTGCACCCTATTAATGTCTGGTTTCACTATGTGAAACTGGGACACGCCTAAATCCTGCGCAGAACTGCCCACCCCTGCCCAAAACACCCTGACCACACCCCTAGGGTGCATATCTTGCTCCTTGATACAGGGGCGGAACTACATTGGTGCAGCAGGTACAGTGGCACCAGGGCCCAAATGATGGGGGTGCATAGCAGCCAGTCTATACTTAGGCATGTAGCTATGTGATCAATATCTCTGTATAGATACTCATCATTATACTGCACAGCATACTCATCAGGGTATAGATATACTCCTAGTCATTATACAGAGTAGCATGTATATTATTACTATTGCTTATTACTGAGATACCTTCTTGGGGGGGGGAGGGTAAAAACTCCTGCTGCACCAATTATAGTTCTGCCCCTGTGCAATACACCATTAGATTGTACGTTTGTGAACCTTTCCAGCTGTAGGTCATCTGTAACACTGTACCAGTACATACACTATAGATAAAAATAATATGCAACAATTTCATCCATATGGTCAGTTAGTACCTCTTTAACTAGCTCCTACTGTAATAGCAGTTTCCGTATGAGTGAAACCTTATGTGATTATTTTTTTCATACCTTATTTGATCATTGATGTTATATGATACCACTAGTGAAGTCACAGATGATGTAATTGATAATGTCATTGTGATATCACTGAGTCATAAACTATTATACATTATGGAGGAATTTAATTTCAGAACTCTCAAGCATTTGTATATTTGACAAGATCATAAAAGCTCATTATGGAATTTCTGTGACTTTTTTTTATAGATCTAAAAGTGATACCACGTGCGTTCTCAAATAATTTCTAACCCAGGATATAACAAATCCTGGGACAAATCCACATCCCAGAGAAAAATTATCTCTAGCTATATTTTTTACATTATTATCCATAAATCTATATTTAAGTGTTGTTGCTTGTCTATTTAAAATGTGTGGGTGTGGCTGGTTCCTCAGTATTCTGCCTGGCAGTCTGGCACCTAGATTTGATAGAAATTTTTCGAGCACAGGACTGAGCAATATTAAACTTACATTTTCAAAAGAATTTGCTTCTGCCATCTCATATAGGTGGTAATTTCTGTTACTTTTTATATTAATCAGAAAATAAGATTTTCAAGAACAAGTAATTTAATGGGACAAAAACTCATAAACCTATTAACACTGGGAACAGAAAGTCATCCTGTGACCTATTTAAACTATATAGGTTATTGGGTTGCATAAAAAACATCAGTCCTAATTGACTTAATGTATGGGTATAGCTGGGAGATGAAGGCAGTAAAATAAAATAAAAGCTTTGGTTGTATCAGGTATGAAAATGTTAGGCCTAAACTATACAGCAGATTTTGGGAATGAAGTTAATACAAATCATAACAAAGAAAATACATAAATTGTAACATTGTCTGGAGTAAGGGTGCTAGCTGTCCTCTAAAAACTACTGGACTTGTTGGTGACTTGGCCCAATTGGTATCTGGGGTTTCATTATGGCCCCTCCTAACTACAATACCTTAAGCCTCACCCTTGACCCCACTATATATATTTTTTCAGCAGTGATTTTCTCCCCTTGGCTGCCAGTAACATGCAAATCCACAATGTTACTTCTTTGATTGCCAATAACATACACAGAAGTTATTTGACACTCCCTTTACTGCCAGTACAAAGGCAACAAACACAGAGCAGTATTTTAACATCCTTATGACTGCCAGTTACAACTGCAATAATGCTTATTAATGGGCCTTTAAAATGTAGCTGCCAGTCAGGAGACTTAAAACAAACTTGACATTTAAGTGTACAGTATTTTTGCATAGACTTTATTAGACAACTTGCTAAAATACTGGGCAGTCCAGTTAAATACAGGACACCTGGCAACCCTGGTCTGGAGTTAAACCATAGCAGAGAGACTAGAATACAAGGGAGACAGGGGTACTGCCTTACTGGGGAAAAAGTACTGGCTGTACAGATGATTACATGACAAATCAGACTGTTCATATTAAATTGATCATGTATTTCAAATCAGTTTCCAACCGTATTGCAGTCTTCAGTTCTATATTTATTTTATATTTATTCTTTATGAACTAAGTGATCCGGAATTTTAAAAATAATTATTATTTTAAGATCTTCATTAATCCTTTGATTCCAAAAAAAAATCCGTACTGCTTTACAGCAAAGTGCTAATTAGGCCTGCAAGGAAAAAACTAATTCTAATGGAATAGCAGCAGCATCATAACAATGATCATAAATAAATTCATAAACACATAGGAGCCGAATTATCATGCTGCGAATGCAGCAGTTTCCGCACGAGCCTTCAGGCTTGCCGGAAACGAAAGTTAAGAAGCAGCGGTTTTAAGAGGTGGCGGATAGCAATCATTTGATTTGACACCCCCTGCGAGCGGACGATTGGCCGCAAATGTGCAGGGGGTGGCATTGCACAAGCATTTCACGAGAAATGCTTGTGCAATGATAAATGCAGACAGCGTATGCTATAGCGGATCATGTCCGCCCAACACTTGATAAATCGGCCCATAGACTAAATACATAGGGAATCATGGTCAATTTTAATTTTAGGTATAAATAAATAACATTATATACTGGAAAATGGCTAAACAACACTCCACTGTTTACACTCAAGAATTTAAATTCAGACGCACACACAGACTCAAATACACATATTAAATATATATTTAAATGCATATATACATACATAGATAGATATTTAAATATATAGATAGTGCACATAATATATCTAGACAGAAATACATAAAACTGCCTATTTCTGCTCAGGCCCATAAGGCAGGGAAAGAGAAATAATGTAGATACCTGTCATGCTTTAGTGTATATTATATACTGGATTATGAATATCTAATGTTGCAATGTTTAAATTCAAGCATTTACAAACACAGACAGAAATATATAAAATATATATTAATATATATATATTAATATAATATATATAACACATGGTGCCTATTTCTGATCAGGCCTCAGGGAGAGGGTAATCATTTTATTCTAGATTCAGATCGTGATGGCTTTTGTTTCCATGGATACCAAAGACTTCATGTAACAGGCTGGATTTATGAAACAGCATCATGGACTGACAATATTACACAAAGTGCAATATGTGTTATGCTGTTATTGTTTTCATTGATGCAGATTCCATACAAAAACAAAATATAATCTCCATGCAGGGTGCACGCCCCAGATCAGATCCCTTATATATGTATCATTGTCCCATGATCACAATATATAGATACATTTAGATAACTGTTATACCTCAAGAATAGAACATAATTATACCCTGAGGAAAAACATTTTATATAAATTAATCTTACAGCAGAACTATCCTTACACAATTATAGAAGAAAAAAAAACGTAAAGGAAAATGGGTTGCTGAAAAAATGGCTGAAGAGCAGAGCTTGTAGGTAACCACACCCAGACTCATTCTAATAAACCAGAAGCTTCTGATAAATATATCTCTGTGGTTATTATATGTTGCGTAAAGTAAATGTAAATGATCTATTCCTGTGCTATTCTTATACTAGAGCTGTTGCACCGGCAGTTATCAGCCGGTGCCTTCTCATATACAGCTGTATTCCTAGTACAATTCTCTTTGTCATGTTCGCAGACACAGATGTTACTATGGGCGTGCCCCTCTCAAGTGCCTGATCTAATACCTATTAGGAACCAGGTGTTTCATTTCTAATTTGTTTTTTTATTATATGACCCGCAGCGACTTCCAGGCATAAGTAAAATATTAAATGAATGGCATCTTCAAAGATGAATGAAAATCATTGTTGTCACACAAAGCATTTCTAAAATAAAGGGTTATAGTATATAACTGACATAGCAAGCACATTATACATTGCATGTTATTAGTAATACAAGATATGGCTGGGAAAGCATGGGGTTACAAATGGATGCACAAAATGGATGTATCAGACATAGAGCCATTCAGATTCTTTACAGCCATGCAAGACTAAAGCCTATGGATAATTACCCTGGCATTTCCAGTTGCTCCAGAGACGCTCCATCCTGGCAGTTTCGGGACTGGCCTGCATCTTGTGGTGCTAGGGATCAGTGATGCTTTCTTCTGAGGCACTGAATGATCACTTCAGCATTCCACAGCATGAATAGGTTAGGTATCACGGCTGCTTGCATGCACTGGCTACAGACTGATGCTGTAAGCAGAGAGGGGGAGGGCAGAGTGTAGACGCTGCAGTCCCCACTGCAGCAAATCAGCACAGCGATTACCTCAGGGATGTATCACTACAAAAGGGAAGCTCTGCTGCCTTACAAAGAGGAGCGTTGGTTTGCAAGCTTTACGACATCAAACGCTCAAGGCCAGAGAGGCTTGTGCACCACATAAGGGCCACTTTAGCCATTTTATTGTTCATTTAAAAAAGCCAGACATTTTCTCTTCCCCAGCATCCTCAGCCTCACAGCATCAGTGTCTGCTCATCACATCCATTTACTGTCATGACATCACTGAGTGTGCTCTGGTCTTACACAAATATAGTCCCCTCTGCAAAGAAGAATTGTGTAAAAGCTCCCTTTGTGACAGTTTGTATATTGTGTTTATCGCTTTATAGTACGAGTAGGATAATGACTGGGATGTGGTTATTCATTTGTACTAATTAATGGCTGGAAGGGGGAGGTACAAGTAATGTAATAACAAAATGCAAAAGCTGAATTATTGTAAAAACTAAGGAGATTTTGTGTTTCGGACATTATTGTTATTCTTACCCCTTCATAATAGGTGAAACATCAATTAACCCATTCACTGCTACAGAGAGCAAAGTAAAATATCTTAGCCCTCTGTAGAAACACAACGGTTAAAGAGAAGGGGATATTTATGTAAAGTTTCAGCCGGACAAGTTTGGGGCTGACATGTTCCTGTTGCCGGTTTAGCGAGCGTAGGAACTTTCTGGGTTTTTGGCCGGGTGTCACTTAAGATGATGGCGTCACAAGAATCCGCCATTAGATTAAATGACCAGTAAATACAGTAGATTTGCATAAACAACAAATGCATGATAACAAGACAATACAATAGAACTTCGTCTGAACTTCACATGAGTAGTAGATTTTTTTCTAACAATTTTAAAAGTTATGTCTATTTCCACTCCCCCTGTACCATGTGACAGCCATCAGCCAATCACAAATGCATACATGTATATTCTGTGAATTCTTGCACATGCTCAGTAGGAGCTGGTGACTCAGTGTAAATATAAAAAGACTGTGCACATTTTTTTTAATGTAAGTAAATTGTAAAGTTGTTTAAAATTGCTGCTCTATCTGAATCATGAAAGCTTAATTTGACCTGAGTGTCCCTTTAAAGGGACAGTTCACCCAAAAATGTCTCCCCTTTAAATTGTTCCCAATGATTAATTTTACCTGCTGGAGTGTTTTAAATTGTTTACAAGTAGCTCCTTTACCCCTATTTTGGCATTTGAAATAGCTGATTTAGCCTTTGGTACCCAACCTATACTGAAAGTTTCTATACTGGAGTATATTCTATTGAATAGCTTAAGTAAACACAGCCAGCAGAAGAGATTACACTCTCAGTGGGGTGCAGGATAGTTAAGTAATGAAATGATTATTTTCCATTGTTCTCTGTAAGTATTGAGCTTTGGTTTTCTAGACAAATATAAGGAAGCAAGCGTGTGTACACAAAGTGATAACATAATGAGATCTGATATTACCTGAAGCTCAACCCAATGTAATAGGCTGTGGTTTAAAAGCACAAGACCAGCTACTTCATATACACAAATAAACCTGAAAATGCAATTTCTCATACATTTTATACTCTGCAGCTGCTATAGCAAGTCATTGCAAATACATTCATATAAAAACAACTGTACAGTGTACTGTCCCTTTAAGCACAAATGCATAGGACTCAGATACTCGATAGGAATTAATTAAAGAGAATACAGAGATAAACTATAGCTACAATCTACAACATGTGCATTGTTTCACATAGCACCACTACTTTCTGCTAATTCTTCTACAAAAATATTGTCCACAAAATAAAAATTAGTAACATTACTCTGTGATCCATAATGTGCCTTGCTTGTACTTTAGAAACATAGAACTCCGTAGCAGACCTACTCAACAGAGGGCCCCGTGCAAACACCGCCCCCCCCCCGAGAAACATACAACTCCGTAGCAGATCTACTCAACAGAGGGCCCAGTGCAAACACCGCCCCCCCCCCCCCGAGAAACATACAACTCCGTAGCCGACCTACTCAACAGAGGGCCCCGTGCAAACACCGCCCCCCCCCCCGAGAAACATACAACTCCGTAGCAGACCTACTCAACAGAGGGCCCAGTGCAAACACCGCCCCCCCCCGAGATACATACAACTCCGTAGCAGACCTACTCAACAGAGGGCCCAGTGCAAACACCGCCCCCCCCCCCGAGATACATACAACTCCGTAGCAGACCTACTCAACAGAGGGCCCAGTGCAAACACCGCCCCCCCCCCGATATACATACAACTCCGTAGCAGACCTACTCAACAGAGGGCCCAGTGCAAACACCGCCCCCCCCCCCCCGAGATACATACAACTCTGTAGCAGACCTACTCAACAGAGGGCCCCGTGCAAACACCGCCCCCCCCCCCGAGAAACATACAACTCCGTAGCAGACCTACTCAACAGAGGGCCCAGTGCAAACACCGCCCCCCCCCGAGAAGGTAACTCCGTAATTAGCAATAGTAATATTCTGTATACAGGTGTGAGTTTCTATACCCTGATGAGTACACTACTCTGTATAAATATGAGTATGCTGATGAGTAATACAGCACAGTGTAGTAAGCTCAGTAATTAGCAATAGTAATATTCTGTATACAGGTGTGAGTTTCTATACCCTGATGAGTACACTACTCTGTATAAATATGAGTATGCTGATGAGTAATACAGCACAGTGTAGTAAGCTCCATAATTAGCAATATTCTGTATACAGGTGTGAGTTTCTATACCCTGATGAGTACACTACTCTGTATAAATATGAGTATGCTGATGAGTAATACAGCACAGTGTAGTAAGCTCAGTAATTAGCAATAGTAATATTCTGTATACAGGTGTGAGTTTCTATACCCTGATGAGTACACTACTCTGTATAAATATGAGTATGCTGATGAGTAATACAGCACAGTGTAGTAAGCTCCGTAATTAGCAATATTCTGTATACAGGTGTGAGTTTCTATACCCTGATGAGTACACTACTCTGTATAAATATGAGTATGCTGATGAGTAATACAGCACAGTGTAGTAAGCTCCGTATGGAGCTTGATGCTTCGTGTTTCTGGCAAGCCTTCAGACTCGCCGGAAACACAAGTTATGTAGCAGCGGTCTAAAGACCGCTGCTCCATAACGTGTCCACCTGCTCGGAGGCGGCGGACATACATTGCCAGAAATCAACTCGATCGAATACGATCTGGTTGATTGACACCCCCTGCTAGTGGCCGATTGGCCGCAAATCTGCAGGGGGCGATATTGCACCAGCAGTTCACAAGACCTGCTGGTGCAATGAGAAATGCAGAGAGCGTATGCTGTCTGCATTTATCGATGTGCAGCGGACATGATCCGCAATATAGAATCATGTCCGCTCGCACAATGATAATTCGGCCCCTGAGTGTCTATACTGAAATAATGACCACATAAACGCACGCCTATGTATAGACTGGCTTCTATGGGCCACCCCAGCACTTGGGCCCCGGTGCAACTGCACCTGCTGCACCAATGGTAGTTCCGCCCCTGAGACAACTCGCTGAGGCTGATCAAAATCTTGTACTTGTTTGCATATTTAAAGGTAACTGAGCATCATCCAGTATTTCCAGGGTGTTTCTTCCCAGTAATCACAATCCCAAAATACTTCTGATAAATACTCATAAAGTTTAAAATTGTATCTCTTGAAAACAGCACAAAACCATTATCTGAGTCATTAATGTCTCTCTTTCTAATCAATAACGAAATATACATGATTAACAACAAACAAAATGGAGATTTTTTGAGGTTTAGCAATTACATGACTGGTTGAAGGGCCTAAATGTTTACTTATTATTTATTAGTATGTAGTGATGCTAATTGGGTCATGTGTAAAATTAATCAAAACCAAAACCATAGAGATATGTGTGTTTGTCTCTTGAACTGGCATTTTGGGACATATGTGTTAGTTGGTTTATCGGTATCAATATTTTTTATTAGTGTAAAAGTGCTTATTATTAATTTGTATCTTTAATTTACTGACCAGGAAGCATTGGTATCTGTTTGGTGATGTTGTCATCAAATATGGCGGCAGATAATTTCCATGTGTTTGCCCATACACAAAACCAATGTTTTATTAAAAAAAATTGAGGTTCTTGGTAACAAGTCAAAAAGTGCTGTCCAGAGTTTATCAAGTCCTTTTAGTTGTTGAATTCAATACATGAAAAATGGTCCCATAAACTTATTAAGTATCAGGAATCTGCATTGCGATCAGAAAAACAGGACTGGCGCATGTTAAAGGGACACTCAAGTCAAAATTAAACTTTCACAATGCAAAGAGAGCAGCGATTTTAAACAACTTTCCAATTTACTTTCATTAACAAAATGTGCAGACTTTTTATATTTACACTTGTTGAGTCACCAGCTCCTACTGAGCATGTGCAAGAATTCACAGGATATACGTATATGCATTTGTGATTGGTTGATGGCTGTCACATGATACAGGAGGAGTGGAAATAGACATCACTTTGAAATGTGTCAGAAAAAATCCACTACTTATTTGAAGATTAGACTAAGCGGCCCAATACGTCCGCCTAAGCTCGCCTACCTTCGCCGCCGCGGACCTTGAATACGTTCGCCTAAGTTATCAAATAAAGCTGTCAAAAAGCCGCGGGGCGATGAGCAGCGGACTGTGACAGTTATCACTCATCCGATCTCGCTGCCCTTCGGCTTTTTCCCAGCTTTATTGCTAGCCTGTCACTAAGCACTCACACTAAACTGCACTGTTCTACCCCCTATACCGGCGCCCCCGGAGCCCCCCGCAACTAAATAAAGTTATTAACCCCTAAACCGCCGCTCCTAGACCCCGCCGCAACTATTAAAAATGTAGTAACCCCTAAACCGCCGCTCCCGGACACAGCCGCCACCTACATTATACCCAGTAACCCCTATCCTGCCCCCCCTATACCGCCGCCCTCTATAATAAAGTTATTAACCCCTATCCTGCTGATCCCGCACCTCTCCGCAACTAAATAAATAGTTTAACCCCTAAACCGCCGCTCCATGAACCCGCCGCAACCTATAATAAATTTATTAACCCCTATCCTGCCCCCCACTACGCCGCCGCCACTGTAATAAAATGATTAACCCCTAAACCTAAGTCTAACCCTAACCATAACGCCCCCCTAACTTAAATATTAATTAAATACATCTAAATAAATTAACTCTTATTAACTAAATGAATCCTATTTAAAACTAAATACTTACTTATAAAATAAACCCTAATATAGCTACAATATAAATAATAATTATATTCTAGCTATCTTAGGATTTATATTTATTTTACAGGTACCTTTCAATTTATTTTAACCATGTACAATAACTATTAAATAGTTATTAACTATTTAATAGCTTACCTAGCTAAAATAAAGAGAAATTTACCTGTAAAATAAAAACTAACCTAAGTTACAATTACACCTAACACTACACTATACTTTAATAAATTATTCCTATTTAAAACTAAATACTTACCTGTAAAATAAACCCTAAGATAGCTACAATGTAATTAATAATTACATTGTAGCTATTTTAGGATTTATATTTATTTTACAGGTAACTTTGTATTTATTTTAGCTAGTTAGAATAGTTATTAAATAGTTATTAACTATTTAATAACTACCTAGCTAAAAGAAATACAAAATTACCTGTAAAATAAATCCTAACTTAAGTTACAATTAAACCTAATACTACACTATCATTAAATTAACTAAATAAACTACCTACAAAGAACTACAATGAAATACAATTACATAAACTAACTAAAGTACAAAAAATAAAAAAAGCTAAGTTACAAAAAATAAAAAATTAAGTTACAAACATGTTAAAAATATTACAACAATTTTAAGCTACTTACACCTAATCTAAGCCCCCTAATAAAATAACAAACCCCCCCAAAATAAAAAAAATCCCTACCCTATTCTAAATTACATAAATTTCAAAGCTCTTTTACCTTACCAGCCCTTAAAAGGGCCATTTGTGGGGGCATGCCCCAAAAAGTTCAGCTCTTTTGCCTGTAAAAGAAAAATACAACCCCCCCAACATTAAAACCCACCACCCACATACCCCTAATCTAACCCAAACCCCCCTTACAAAAACCTAACACTAATCCCCTGAAGATCATCCTACCTTGAGTCGTCTTCACTCAACCGAGCCACCGATGGAACTGAAGAGGACATCCGGAGCGGAAGAAGTTAATCCTCCAAGCGGCGCTGAAGAAATCTTCCATCCGATGAAGTCATCATCCAGGCGGCGCTGAAGAAGTCTTCGATCCGGCCGATGTCATCTTCAAAGAGGCGCTGAAGAGGTCTTCTATCCGGGCGAAGTCATCTTCCAAGCCGGGTCTTGAATCTTCCTTCCGCCGACGCGGAACCACCTTCTTCACCGACGGACTACGACGAATGACGGCTCCTTTAAGGGACGTCATCCAAGATGGCGTCCCCTCAATTCCGATTGGCTGATAGGATTCTATCAGCCAATCGGAATTAAGGTAGGAAAATCTGATTGGCTGATGGAATCAGCCAATCAGATTGAGCTCGCATTCTATTGGCTGTTCCGATCAGCCAATAGAATGCGAGCTCAATCTGATTGGCTGATTGGATCAGCCAATCGGATTGAACTTGAATCTGATTGGCTGATTCCATCAGCCAATCAGATTTTCCTACCTTAATTCCGATTGGCTGATAGAATCCTATCAGCCAATCGGAATTGAGGGGACGCCATCTTGGATGACGTCCCTTAAAGGAGCCGTCATTCGTCGTAGTCCGTCGGTGAAGAAGGTGGTTCCGCGTCGGCGGAAGGAAGATTCAAGACCCGGCTTGGAAGATGACTTCGCCCGGATAGAAGACCTCTTCAGCGCCTCTTTGAAGATGACATCGGCCGGATCGAAGACTTCTTCAGCGCCGCCTGGATGATGACTTCATCGGATGGAAGATTTCTTCAGCGCCGCTTGGAGGATTAACTTCTTCCGCTCCGGATGTCCTCTTCAGTTCCATCGGTGGCTCGGTTGAGTGAAGACGACTCAAGGTAGGATGATCTTCAGGGGATTAGTGTTAGGTTTTTGTAAGGGGGGTTTGGGTTAGATTAGGGGTATGTGGGTGGTGGGTTTTAATGTTGGGGGGGGGGGTTGTATTTTTCTTTTACAGGCAAAAGAGCTGAACTTTTTGGGGCATGCCCCCACAAATGGCCCTTTTAAGGGCTGGTAAGGTAAAAGAGCTTTGAAATTTATGTAATTTAGAATAGGGTAGGAATTTTTTTTATTTTGGGGGGGTTTGTTATTTTATTAGGGGGCTTAGATTAGGTGTAAGTAGCTTAAAATTGTTGTAATATTTTTAACATGTTTGTAACTTAATTTTTTATTTTTTGTAACTTAGCTTTTTTTATTTTTTGTACTTTAGTTAGTTTATGTAATTGTATTTCATTGTAGTTCTTTGTAGGTAGTTTATTTAGTTAATTTAATGATAGTGTAGTATTAGGTTTAATTGTAACTTAAGTTAGGATTTATTTTACAGGTAATTTTGTATTTCTTTTAGCTAGGTAGTTATTAAATAGTTAATAACTATTTAATAACTATTCTAACTAGCTAAAATAAATACAAAGTTACCTGTAAAATAAATATAAATCCTAAAATAGCTACAATGTAATTATTAATTACATTGTAGCTATCTTAGGGTTTATTTTACAGGTAAGTATTTAGTTTTAAATAGGAATAATTTATTAAAGTATAGTGTAGTGTTAGGTGTAATTGTAACTTAGGTTAGTTTTTATTTTACAGGTAAATTTCTCTTTATTTTAGCTAGGTAAGCTATTAAATAGTTAATAACTATTTAATAGTTATTGTACATGGTTAAAATAAATTGAAAGGTACCTGTAAAATAAATATAAATCCTAAGATAGCTAGAATATAATTATTATTTATATTGTAGCTATATTAGGGTTTATTTTATAAGTAAGTATTTAGTTTTAAATAGGATTCATTTAGTTAATAAGAGTTAATTTATTTAGATTTATTTAATTAATATTTAAGTTAGGGGGCGTTAGGGTTAGGGTTAGGTTTAGGGGTTAATAATTTTATTACAGTGGCGGCGGCGTAGTGGGGGGCAGGATAGGGGTTAATAAATTTATTATAGGTGGCGACGGTGTAGGGGGGGCAGGATAGGGGTTAATACATTTAATATAGGTTGCGGCGGGTTCAGGGAGCGGCGGTTTAGGGGTTAATACATTTATTATAGTTGCTGTGGGCTCCGGGAGCGGCGGTTTAGGGGTTAATATGTATATAGTAGCTTGCGGTGGGCTCCGGGAGCGGCGGTTTAGGGGGCAATAACTTTATGTAGTTGCGGCGGTGTAGGGGGGGTCAGATTAGGGGTGTTTAGACTCGGGGTACATGTTAGGGTGTTAGGTGTAGACAGCTCCCATAGGAATCAATGGGATGTCTGTCAGCAGCGAACTTGTACTTTCGCTATGGTCAGACTCCCATTGATTCCTATGGGATCCGCCGCCTCCAGGCTGGCGCTTTGAAAACCAGGTACGCTGGGCCGTAAAAGTGCCGAGCGTACCTGCTAGTTTTTTGATAGCTAGCAAAAGTAGTGAGAATGTGCCGCACTTGTGTGCGGAACATCTGGAGTGACGTAAGAATCGATCTGTGTCGGACTGAGTCCGGCGGATCGAAGCTTACGTCACAAAATTCTACTTTTGCCGGTCTCGAGCCTTTGATAACTAAGGCGTATCAGCCTCGCCACAAATACGCTGCGGAATACGCAGCGTATTTGAGGTTGACGGCTTGATAACTACCCCCCTAAGGGGCAAATGTATACGAAGTAGCATATCATGTCAGCCGCACATCGATAAATGCCGACAGCATACGCTCTGCATTTATCATTGCACCAGCAGTTCTTGTGAACCGCTGGTGCAATGCCGCCCCCTGCAGATTTGTGGCCAATCGGCCCGCTAGCAGGGGGTGTCAATCAACCCGATCATATTCAATCGAGTTGATTTCTGTCCGCGGCCTCAGGCAGGTATTTTTTATTACAGGTAAAAGAGCTGATTTCTTTGGCGCAATGCCCCACAAAAGGCCCCTTTAAAGGCCATTGGTAGTTTATTGTAGGCTAGGGTTTTTTTTATTTTGGGGGGGGCTTTTTTATTTTGATAGGGCTATTAGATTAGGTGTAATTCTTTTTTATTTTTAATAATGTGGTTTTTTATTTTTCGGAATTTTTTTTTTTTTGTAACATACACCTTGATTACGAGTTTTGTCGGTAAAGCTGTGCGTGGCTATCGAGCAGTTTTCCCTCACTGCTCACCTACAGTAACACTGGTATTATGGGTCTTTTTAAACCCGGTGTTAGCCGCAGAAAAGTGAAAGAGCAAAATTTTGCTCCACATCTCACCTCAATACCAGCGCTGCTTACGGTAGCGGTGAGCTGGCTAAACGTGCTCGTGCACAATTTCCCCATAGGAATCATTGGGGCAGAGCCGGCTGGAAAAAAAACTAACACCTGCAAAAAAGCAGCGTTCAGCTCTTAACGCAGCCCCATTGATTCCTATGGGGAAATACATTTTGGGGGGTAGTTATCAAGCCGTCAACTTTTCTGACTTCGCCGGCCCAATACGCCCGCCTAAGCTCGCCTACCTTCGCCGCCGCGGACCTGAAAAAATATGCCTAAGTTATCAAAAAAAGCTGTCAAAAAGCCGCGGGGCGATGAGCAGCGGACTGTGAGAGTTATCACTCATCCGATCTTGCTGCTCTTCGGCTGTTTGACAGCTTTCTTGCTAGCCTGTCACTAAGCCCTCACACTAAACTACACTGCTCTAACCCCTATACCGGCACCCCCGGAGCCCCCCGCAACTAAATAAAGTTACTAACCCCTAAACCGCCGCTCCTAGACCCCGACGCAACTATTAAAAATTTATTAACCCCTAAACCGCCGCTCCTAGACCCCGCCGCAAGTCTTATAAATGTATTAACCCCTAAACCGCCGCTCCCGGACACCGCTGCCACCTACATTATACCTAGTAACCCCTATCCTGCCCCCCTATACCGCCGCCCTCTGTAATAAAGTTATTAACCCCTATCCTGCTGATCCCGCACCTCGCCGCAAATAAAAAAATTGTTTAACCCCTAAACCTCCGCTCCCTGAACCCGCCGCAACCTATATTAAATTTATTAACCCCTATCCTGCCCCCCCTACACCGTTGGCACCTATAATAAATTTATTAACCCCTATCCTGCCCCCCCTACACCGTCGGCACCTATAATAAATTTATTAACCCCTATCCTGCCCCCCACTACACCGCCGCCACTGTAATAAAATTATTAACCCCTAAACCTAAGTCTAACACTAACCCTAACACCCCCCTAACTTAAATATTAATTAAATACATCTAAATCATATTTATATTATTAACTAAGTTAATCCTATTTAAAACTAAATACTTACCTGTAAAATAAACCCTAATATAGCTACAATATAATTAATAATTACATTGTAGCTATTTTATGATTTATATTTATTTTACAGGTAACTTTGTATTTATTTTAGCTAGTTAGAATAGTTATTTAATAGTTATTAACTATTTAATAACTACCTAGCTAAAAGAAATACAAAATTACCTGTAAAATAAATCCTAACCTAAATTACAATTAAACCTAACACTACACTATCATTAAATTAATTAATTAAACTACCTACAAATAACTACAATTAAATACAATTACATAAACTAACTAAAGTACAAAAAATAAAAAAAGCTAAGTTACAAAAAAAAAGTTACAAACATTTAAAAACATATTACAACAATTTTAAGCTACTTACACCTAATCTAAGCCCCCTAATAAAATAACAAACCCCCCAAAATAAAAAATGCCCTACCCTATTCTACATTAAAAAAGTTCAAAGCTCTTTTACCTTACCAGCCCTTAAAAGGGCCTTTTGTGGGGGCATGCCCCAAAGTTCAGCTCTTTTGCCTGTAAAAGAAAAATACAACCCCCCCCAACATTAAAACCCACCACCCACATACCCCTAATCTAACCCAAACCCCCCTTAAAATAACCTAACACTAATCCCCTGAAGATCATCCTACCTTTAGTTGTCTTCACTCAGCCGAGCCACCGATGGAACTGAAGAGGACATCCGGACCGGCAGAAGTTATCCTCCAAGGGGCGCTGAAGAAATCTTCCATCCGATGAAGTGATCCTCCAAGCGGCGCTGAAGAAATCTTCCATCCGGGCGAGGTCATCTTCCAAGAGGCGCTGAAGAAGTCTTCTATCCGGGCGAGGTCATCGTCGAAGCCGGGTCTTGAATCTTCATCCCGCCGACGCGGAACATCCTCCTTTCCCGACGAACTACCGACGAATGAAGGCTCCTTTAAGGGACGTCATCCAAGATGGCGTCCCTTCAATTCCGATTGGCTGATAGGATTCTATCAGCCAATCGGAATTAAGGTAGGAAAATCTGATTGGCTGATGGAATCAGCCAATCAGATTCAAGTTCAATCCGATTGGCTGATCCAATCAGCCAATCAGATTGAGCTTGCATTCTATTGGCTGTTCCGATCAGCCAATAGAATGCGAGCTCAATCTGATTGGCTGATTGGATCAGCCAATCGGATTGAACTTGAATCTGATTGGCTGATTCCATCAGCCATTCAGATTTTTCCTACCTTAATTCCGATTGGCTGATAGAATCCTATCAGCCAATCGGAATTGAAGGGACGCCATCCTGGATGACGTCCCTTAAAGGAGCCTTCATTCGTCGGTAGTTCGTCGGGAAAGGAGGATGTTCCGCGTCGGCGGGATGAAGATTCAAGACCCGGCTTCGACGATGACCTCGCCCGGATAGAAGACTTCTTCAGCGCCTCTTGGAAGATGACCTCGCCCGGATGGAAGATTTCTTCAGCGCCGCTTGGAGGATCACTTCATCGGATGGAAGATTTCTTCAGCGCCCCTTGGAGGATAACTTCTGCCGGTCCGGATGTCCTCTTCAGTTCCATCGGTGGATCGGCTGAGTGAAGACAACTAAAGGTAGGATGATCTTCAGGGGATTAGTGTTAGGTTATTTTAAGGGGGGATTGGGTTAGATTAGGGGTATGTGGGTGGTGGGTTTTAATGTTGGGGGGGTTGTATTTTTCTTTTACAGGCAAAAGAGCTGAACTTTGGGGCATGCCCCCACAAAAGGCCCTTTTAAGGGCTGGTAAGGTAAAAGAGCTTTGAACTTTTTTAATGTAGAATAGGGTAGGGCATTTTTTTATTTTGGGGGGTTTGTTATTTTATTAGGGGGCTTAGATTAGGTGTAAGTAGCTTAAAATTGTTGTAATATGTTTTTAAATGTTTGTAACTTTTTTTTTTTTTGTAACTTAGCTTTTTTTATTTTTTGTACTTTAGTTAGTTTATGTAATTGTATTTAATTGTAGTTATTTGTAGGTAGTTTAATTAATTAATTTAATGATAGTGTAGTGTTAGGTTTAATTGTAACTTAGGTTAGGATTTATTTTACAGGTAATTTTGTATTTCTTTTAGCTAGGTAGTTATTAAATAGTTAATAACTATTTAATAACTATTCTAACTAGCTAAAAAAAAAATACAAAGTTACCTGTAAAATAAATATAAATCCTAAAATAGCTACAATGTAATTATGAATTACATTGTAGCTATCTTAGGGTTTATTTTACAGGTAAGTATTTAGTTTTAAATAGGAATAATTTATTAAAGTATAGTATAGTGTAGTGTTAGGTGTAATTGTAACTTAGGTTAGTTTTTATTTTACAGGTAAATTTCTCTTTATTTTAGCTAGGTAAGCTATTAAATAGTTAATAACTATTTAATAGCTATTGTACCTAGTTAAAATAAATTGAAAGGTACCTGTAAAATAAAAATAAATCCTAAGATAGCTACAATATAATTATTATTTATATTGTAGCTATATTAGGGTTTATTTTATAGGTAAGTATTTAGTTTTAAATAGGATTAACTTAGTTAATAATATAAATATGATTTAGATTTATTTAATTAATATTTAAGTTAGGGGGGTGTTAGGGTTAGTGTTAGACTTAGGTTTAGGGGTTAATAATTTTATTACAATGGCGGCGGTGTAGTGGGGGGCAGGATAGGGGTTAATAAATTTATTATAGGTGGAAACGGTGTAGGGGGGGCAGGATAGGGGTTAATAAATTTAAGATAGGTTGCGGCGGGTTCAGGGAGCGGCGGTTTAGGGGTTAAACTATTTATTTATTTGCGGCGAGGTGCGGGATCGGCAGGATAGGGGTTAATAACTTTATTACAGAGGGCGGCGGTATGGGGGGGCAGGATAGGGGTTAATAGGTATAATGTAGGTGGCGGTGGGCTCCGGGAGCGGCGGTTTAGGGGTTAAGACATTTATTATAGTTGCGGTGGGCTCCGGGAGCGGCGGTTTAGGGGTTAATAGGGATAGAGTAGCTTGCGGTGGGCTCCGGGAACGGCGGTTTAGGGGGGCAGATTAGGGGTGTTTAGACTCGGGGTACGTGTTAGGGTGTTAGGTGTAGACAGCTCCCATAGAAATCAATGGGATGTCTGTCAGCAGCGAACTTGTACTTTCGCTATGGTCAGACTCCCATTGATTCCTATGGGATCCGCCGCCTCCAGGCTGGTGGATTGAAAACCAGGTACGCTGGGCCGTAAAAGTGCCGAGCGTACCTGCTAGTTTTTTGATAACTAGCAAAAGTAGTCAGATTGTGCCGCACTTGTGTGTGGAACATCTGGAGTGACGTAAGAATCGATCTGTGTCGGATGGAGTCCGGCGGATCGAAGTTTACGTCACAAAATTCTACTTTTGCCGGTCTGAAGCCTTTGATAACTAAGGCGAATCAGCCTCGCCACAAATACGCTGCGGAATTCCAGCGTATTTGAGGTTGACGGCTTGATAACTAGGCCCCTTTATGTCTACACCTAACACCCTAACATGAACCCAGAGTCTAAACACCCCTAATCTTACATTTATTAACCCCTAATCTGCCGCCCCCGACATCAGCGACACCTGCATTATAATTATTAACCCCTAATCTGCCGCTCCGGACACCACCGCCACCTACATTATACTTATGAACCCCTAATCTGCTGCCCCCAACATCGCCGACACCTACATTATATTTATTAACCCCTAATCTGCCGCCCCCAATGTCGCCGCAACCTACCTACACTTCTTAACCCCTAATCTGCCGCCCCCGACATCAGCGACACCTGCATTATAATTATTAACCCCTAATCTGCCGCTCCGGACACCACCGCCACCTACATTATACTTATGAACCCCTAATCTGCTGCCCCCAACATCGCCGACACCTACATTATATTTATTAACCCCTAATCTGCCGCCCCCAATGTCGCCGCAACCTACCTACACTTCTTAGCCCCTAATCTGCCGCCCACAACGTCGCCGCCACTAAAATAAAGTTATTAACCCCTAAACCGCCGCAAACACTAGTTAAATTTTATTAACCCCTAATCTGCCGTCCCTAACATCGCCGCCACCTTACTACACTTATTAACCCCTAATCTGCCGCTGCCAACGCCACCGCCACTATAATAAATATATTAACCCCTAAACCTAACCCTAACACCCCCTAATTTAAATATAATTTAAAATAATCTAAATAAAATAACTTTAATTACCTAAATTATTCATATTTAAAACTAAATACTTACCTATAAAATAAACCCTAAGCTAGCTACAATATAACTAATAGGTACATTGTAGCTAGCTTAGGGTTTATTTTTATTTTTCAGGCAACTTTGTATTTATTTTAACTAGGTACAATAGTTATTAAATAGTTATTAACTATTTAATAGCTACCTAGTTAAAATAAAGACAAATTTACCTGTAAAATAAAAATAAACCTAAGTTACAATTAAACCTAACACTACACTATAATTAAATTAATTCCCTAAACTAACTACAATTAAATACAGTTAAATACAATTATCTAAATTACGAAAAAAACTAACACTAAACTACAGAAAATAATAAAATAATTACAATTTTTTTAAACTAATTACACCTAATCTAATCCCCCTAATAAAATAAAAAAGCCCCCCAAAATAATAAAAATCCCTACCCTATACTAAATTACAAATAGCCCTTAAAAGGGCTTTTTGCGGGGCATTGCCCCAAAGTAATCAGCTCTTTTACCTGTAAAAAAAAATACAATACCCCCCCAACATTAAAACCCACCACCCACACACCGAACCCTACTCTAAAACCCACCCAATCCCCCCTTAATAAAACCTAACACTAACCCCTTGAAGATCACCCTACCTTGAGACGTCTTCACCCAACCGGGCAGAAGTGGTCCTCCAGACGGGCAGAAGTCTTCATCCAGACGGCATCTTCTATATTCATCCATCCGGAGCGGAGCAGGTCCATCTTCAAGGCATCCTCTTCCTTCCGACGACTAACACTAAATGACGCTACCTTTAAGTGACGTCAACCAAGATGGCGTCCCTTCAATTCCGATTGGCTGATAGAATTCGATCAGCCAATCGGAATTAAGGTAGAAAAAATCCTATTGGCTGATGCAATCAGCTAATAGAATTGAAGTTCAATCCTATTGGCTGATCCAATCAGCCAATAGGATTGAGCTTGCATTCTACTGGCTGTTCCAATCAGCCAATAGAATGCAAGCTCAATCCTATTGGCTGATTGCATCAGCCAATAGGTTTTTTCTACCTTAATTCCGATTGGCTGATAGAATTCTATCAGCCAATCGGAATTGAAGGGACGCCATCTTGGATGGCGTCACTTAAAGGTACCGTCATTTAGTGTTAGTGGTCGGAAGGAAGAGGATGCTCCACGTCGGATGTCTTGAAGATGGACCCACTCCGCTCCGGATGGATAAAGATAGAAGATGCCGTCTGAAGACTTCTGCCCGTCTGGAGGACCACTTCTGCCCAGATAGGATGAAGACTTCTGGCCGTCTGGAGGACCACTTCTGCCCGGTTGGGTGAAGACGTCTCAAGGTAGGGTGATCTTCAAGGGGTTAGTGTTAGGTTTTATTAAGGGGGGATTGTGTGGGTTTTAGAGTAGGGTTGGTTGTGTGGGTTTTAATGTTGGGGGGTATTGCATTTTTTTTTACAGGTAAAAGAGCTGATTACTTTGGGGCAATGCCCCGCAAAAAGCCCTTTTAAGGGCTATTTGTAATTTAGTATAGGGTAGGGATTTTTATTATTTTGGGGGGCTTTTTTATTTTATTAGGGGGATTAGATTAGGTGTAATTAGTTTAAAAAAATTGTAATTATTTTATTATTTTCTGTAGTTTAGTGTTTGTTTTTTTCGTAATTTAGATAATTGTATTTAATTGTATTTAATTGTAGTTAGTTTAGGGAATTAATTTAATTATAGTGTAGTATTAGGTTTATTTTTATTTTACAGGTAAATTTGTCTTTATTTTAACTAGGAAGTTATTAAATAGTTAATAACTATTTAATAACTATTGTACCTAGTTAAAATAAATACAAAGTTGCCTGTAAATTTAAAATAAACCCTAAGCTAGATACAATGTAACTATTAGTTATATTGTAGCTAGCTTAGGCCTAGATTTAGAGTTTTGTCGGTAACGACCCGCGTAGCTAACGCCGGCTTTTTTCTGGCCGCACCATAAAAATAACTCTGGTATTGAGAGTCCACAAAAAGGCTGCGTTAGGCTCCAAAAAAGGAGCGTAGAGCATTTTTAATGCAGCTTCAACTCTCGATACCAGAGTTGCTTACGCAAGCGGCCAGCCTCAAAAACGTGCTCGTGCACGATTCCCCCACAGGAAACAATGGGGCTGTTTGAGCTGAAAAAAAACCTAACACCTGCAAAAAAGCCGCGTTCAGCTCCTAACGCAGCCCCATTGTTTGCTATGGGGAAACACTTCCTACGTCTGCACCTAACACCCTAACATGTACCCCGAGTCTAAACACCCCTAGCCTTACACTTATTAACCCCTAATCTGCCGCCCCCGCTATCGCTGACCCCTGCATATTATTTTTAACCCCTAATCTGCCGCTCCGTAAACCGCCGCTACTTACATTATCCTTATGTACCCCTAATCTGCTGCCCCTAACACCGCCGACCCCTATATTATATTTATTAACCCCTAATCTGCCCCCCTCAACGTCGCCTCCACCTGCCTACACTTATTAACCCCTAATCTGCCGAGCGGACCTGAGCGTTACTATAATAAAGTTATTAACCCCTAATCCGCATTACTAACCCTATAATAAATAGTATTAACCCCTAATCTGCCCTCCCTAACATCGCCGACACCTAACTTCAAACATTAACCCCTAATCTGCCGACCGGAGCTCACCGCTACTATAATAAATGTATTAACCCCTAAAGCTAAGTCTAACCCTAACACTAACACCCCCCTAAGTTAAATATAATTTTAATCTAACGAAATTAATTAACTCTTATTAAATAAATTATTCCTATTTAAAGCTAAATACTTACCTGTAAAATAAATCCTAATATAGCTACAATATAAATTATAATTACATTGTAGCTATTTTAGGATTAATATTTATTTTACAGGCAACTTTGTAATTATTTTAACCAGGTACAATAGCTATTAAATAGTTAAGAACTATTTAATAGTTACCTAGTTAAAATAATAACAAAATTACCTGTAAAATAAATCCTAACCTAAGTTACAATTAAACCTAACACTACACTATCAATAAATTAATTAAATAAAATACCTATAATTATCTACAATTAAACCTAACACTACACTATCAATAAATTAATTAAATAAAATACCTCCAATTACCTACAATTAAACCTAACACTACACTATCAATAAATTAATTAAATACAATTCCTACAAATAACTACAATGAAATAAACTATCTAAAGTACAAAAAATAAAAAAGAACTAAGTTACAAAAAATAAAAAAATATTTACAAACATAAGAAAAATATTACAACAATTTTAAACTAATTACACCTACTGTAAGCCCCCTAATAAAATAACAAAGCCCCCCAAAATAACAAAATGCCCTACCCTAGGTAAGTATTTAGCTTTAAATAGGAATAATTTATTTAATAAGAGTTAATTAATTTTGTTAGATTAAAATTATATTTAATTTAGGGGGGTGTTAGTGTTAGGGTTAGACTTAGCTTTAGGGGTTAATACATTTATTATAGTAGCGGTGAGCTACGGTCGGCAGATTAGGGGTTAATGTTTGAAGTTAGGTGTCGGCGATGTTAGGGAGGGCAGATTAGGGGTTAATACTATTTATTATAGGGTTAGTGATGCGGATTAGGGGTTAATAACTTTATTATAGTAGCGCTCAGGTCCGCTCGGCAGATTAGGGGTTAATAAGTGTAGGCAGGTGGAGGCGACGTTGAGGGGGGCAGATTAGGGGTTAATAAATATAATATAGGGGTCGGCGGTGTTAGGGGCAGCAGATTAGGGGTACATATCTATAATGTAGGTGGCGGCGCTTTGCGGTCGGCAGATTAGGGGTTAATTATTGTAGGTAGCTGGCAGCGACGTTGTGGGGGGCAGATTAGGGGTTAATAAATATAATACAGAGGTCGGCGGTGTTAGGGGCAGCAGATTAGGGGTACATAAGTATAACGTAGGTGGAGGTCGGCAGATTAGGGGTTAAAAAAATTTAATTGAGTGGCGGCGATGTGGGGGGGCCTCAGTTTAGGGGTACATAGGTAGTTTATGGGTGTTAGTGTACTTTAGAGTACAGTAATTAAGAGCTTTATGAACCAGCGTTAGCCAAGAAAGCTCTTAACTACTGACTTTTTTCCTGCGGCTGGAGTTTTGTCGTTAGATGTCTAACGCTCACTTCAGACACAACTCTAAATACCGGAGTTAGAAAGATCCCATTGAAAAGATAGCATACGCAATTGACGTAAGGGGATCTGCGGTATGGAAAAGTCGCGGCTGAAAAGTGAGCGTTAGACCCTATTTTGAGTGACTCCAAATACCGGAGTTAGCCTAAAACCAGCGTTAGGAGCCTCTAACGCTGGTTTTCACGGCTAACGCCAAACTCCAAATCTAGGCCTTAGGGTTTATTTTACAGTTAAGTATTTAGTTTTAAATAGGAATAATTTAGTTAATTAAAGTAATTTTATTTAGATTATTTTAAATTATATTTAAGTTAGGGGGGTGTTAGGGTTAGACTTAGGTTTAGGGGTTAATACATTTAATATAGTTGCGGCGACGTTGGGGGCGGCAGATTGGGGTTAATAAATGTAGGTAGGTGTCGGCGATGTTAGGGACGGCAGATTAAGGGTTAATAAAATGTAACTAATGTTTGCAAGGCGGGAGTGCGGCGGTTTAGGGGTTAATATATTTATTAAAGTGACGGCGATGGGGTTAGGGGTTAAAATTTTTATTTAAGTGTTTGCAATGTGGGGGGGGGCCTCGGTTTAGGGGTTAATAGGTAGTTTATGGGTGTTAGTGTACTTTTTAGCACTTTAGTTAAGAGTTTTATGTTACAGCGTTAGCCCATAAAACTACTGACTTTTAAATGCGGTAGGAGTCTTGACAGGAGAGGGTCTACCGCTCACTTTTTCCAAGACTCGTAATACCCCATTGAAAAGATAGGATACGCAACTGAAGTAAGTGGATTTGCTGTATGTTCGAGTCGCGGAAAAAAAGTGAGCAGTACACCTGTACCTGCAAGACTCGTAATACCAGCGTTAGGAAAAAAGCAGCGTTGGAACCTCTCAACGCTGCTTTTTTAAGGCTAACGCAAAACTCGTAATCTAGGTGATAGTTTTTAATTCTTTTGGTAATGTAGAACTTTTAATAAGGTTTAATAGTAGATTTAAATAATTTAGGGTTGTTTAATATGTTATTTAGTTAATTTAATTGGTAGTTTAATTTAATTGTAGTATACTAGTTAGGGTAGGTTAATTAATATTTTACAGGTAAGTTTAAATTTATTTGAAGATAGGGATAATGTAATTTTAATTTAAAGTTAGCGGGTTGTTAGGTTTAGGGGTTAATAGCTTAATTTATTTTTTGGAGATGTAGGGTGCTGACGTTTTAGGGGTTAATAGGTTTAATTAGTGGTAGTGATGTGGGAGGCCAAAATGTTTAGGGGTTAATACGTTTATTTACGCTGCGGGGGGGGCTCGGGGAGCGGCGGGATAGGGGTTAATAACTTTTTTTATGTTGCGCCGGGGTCGGGGAGCAGCGGGATAGGGGTTAATAACTTTATGTTGGGTCGGGGAGCAGCGGGATAGGGGCTAATAACTTTATTTATGTTGCGGCGGGGTCGGGAAGCAGCGGGATAGGGGTTAATAACTTTATTTAGGTTGCGGCGGGGTCGGGGAGCGGCGGGATAGGGGTTAAACATTTTAGTATAGGGGCAGCGTTTAGTGACACGGTATAAATAAAGTTGGGAAAAAGACGTATAGACGCGAGATCGATGACTGTTAGTTAACAACAGTCTGATCCTCATCACCCCATACTTGGTGCGCATCTTTTTGACAGCTTTTTTATAAATAAGAAGAGCATATTGAGATACGCGGCCACAGTGTTAGGCGATGGTAGGCGAGCGTATTGGTGCCGGCGAATGCAACACAATTGACGGCTTGATAGATATCCCCCATGGGGTTTAAAATTCTCCTAATCTATCACCCGCCTGGAGAGGGAAATACATTTTTGTATTTATAGAGCTGGTATCTGCATTAGTTTTAGAACACCATAGATGGCTTATACTGGGGGATTTCAATGCATGGGTTCATGATAAGTCTTCGCAGTTTGGACAAGACCTACCTTTTATGACGCATTCACTGGATTTCTCCCAAGCTGTCCCTTCTGCTTCCCACAAGAATGGTCACACCTTGTATTCACCACTGAAGATAAAGTTACAAACCTAATAATAAAACATTCTATTAACTTCTCAAAAACTAGTCATCCCTGCTCCTGTAGTGATAACTAGTGTCTAATCTTGATTTTACTCATATTTTGAACACCTGAGACAATGGACTATAGTTATCAAGGTCTCACAAGAGCTGCTGGTGCAACGCCTCCCCCTGCAGACTCGCGGCCAATCGGCCGACAGCAGGGGGGTGTCAATCAACCCGATCGTAGCAGACGAGGTCTGTCCGCCTGCTCTGAGCAGGCGGACAAGTTATGGAGCAGCGGTCTTTGTGACCACTGCTTCATAACTGCTGTTTCTGGCGAGTCTGATGACTCACCAGAAACACGGGGCATCAAGCTCCATACGGAGCTTGATACATATGCCCCTATGTCAACTCTCTGGTAGAACACTAAAATATGAATGTGAAGAATGCCCTGGACTCAATTGTCCCACTAAGGCTCCATGGTTTGACAGTACCATCAGAGAGATTAAAAAGAGAGGGCGTGTTCTTGAACAGAAATTGAGGAAATCCCACATAGTGGAAAATAAAGTTAAACTGGTAGAACACAAAAATGCTTACAAAAAAGCAATCACACAGAAAAAGGCAGAGTTCCTCTCTCAAGAAATCACAAAAGCAAAAAATAGACCAGACAAACTTTTTCCCACAGTTGAAAAACTGTTCAATCCAACATGCCTAAATAGTGTTTCAACCTTCAATCAGTTTACTGTCTTCTGTGCAAAGTGTCAGCCCATCCATTCTAACATCCCATCATCAACAAAAACTCTCACAGGACTTAGAAGAACCCAAAACAATTCCCAATCAAACCGGACAAGCTTTAATTACACTGATGAAATCAACATCATACAAACAATAAAAAAGCTGTGTGCCACAACCTGCAATCTGGATCCAGGCCCAACACGTCTTTTAATGGGATGAATGGACCTCATTGCACTGGTCTTCACCAAAATTACTCAGTGCTCTCTGTAGTCAGGGACCTTTTCAAAATTATTACAACAAGCAGATATATGTCTTCTCCTAAAAAAAGCCCTCATTAGATCCCGACCGCTTTGAGAATTACAGACATATCTCAAACTTTCCTTTCCTAGGAAAAGTCATTGAAAAGTTGTTGAGACCCAACTGGAAGCATGGCTATCAACAAACAATATTTATGACTCATTCCAGCCAAGTTTCAGGACAAGGCATAGTAATCAAACTGCACTGGCACAGATACGAAATGATCTCCAGATTGCAAAAGACAGGAGTGAGTGTTCAATAATAATTTTTCTTGACCTCTCTGCTGCATTTCCCACTGTGGAACATGGCATTTTACTAAACCGCCTGAAGGATTTCTGTGGGCTAAGTGGTACAGTTCTGAGATCGTTCAAATCACCCATGGAGTGTCATCCAGAGTTTGCACCTTTGCACCTCTCCCCTTGGCATGTGGAGTCCCACAGGGTTCCATTTTATCTCCTATGTTATTTGCAGTGTATATCCTTCCAATGGGAGATATCATAAGACAGCATGGCCTCAGCTACCACTGTTATGCAGATGACACACAAATATACATCACTTTCAAGCCAAACTAAAATATTCCAGTAGAAACAGTGACTACTTGTCTTGTTCATCTCTTGGAATGAATGAGTTCTAGTTGGTTGAAACTAAACCCAGACAAAACAAAAGTGATTGTATTGGGTAGACATAGTATGCTTACTAAGTTGCAGCAAGATCAACAAATTGGTCTAGAATGTGGAGGATCAAAACTACAAACCTCAAATCTAGTAAGAAATCTTCGTGTTATGAATGACAGTGAACTTTCTCTGAAATATCATATATATCAGCCACAGTAAAAGCCTCATTCTTTCATTTAAAGAATATAGCCAGGATCAAACCTGGGGCGAGATTACATTTACGGCATAGGTTTCAGCACACTTGGTGAAACCCATGCCGTCTGTAAGTGCACCTTGCACATCATGTGAATCACATATACGGCGCCGTATATCACATATACGGCGCAGATCATATACTGCCGTAAGTGGAGTAAACTCGCGAGGTTCAGAAATGTGCGGCAATACACATTTCTGGAGTCGCCAGTGACTTACGGCAGTATATTATCTGCCAGTGCCTAAATAAAAAACAAAAAAAGTTTAAATCGCCCGTAAAAGTCTAATCTACATCCCAAAAATAAACCAGACGCATCAAAACCCCTATATCCGCCATCCCCCAACATTGCAACTAATAAAAAAACATAAATTATGCTTACCTGATAATTTCCTTTTCTTCTGATGGAAAGAGTCCACAGCTGCATTCATTACTTTTGGGAAATAAGAACCTGGCCACCAGGGGGACGCAAAGACAACCCAGCTAAAGGCTTAAATACTCCTACCACTCCCCTTATCCCCCAGTCATTCTGCCGAGGAACAGGGAACAGTAGAAGAAATATCAGGGTGAAAGGTGCCATAAGAATATAAGGATGCCCCACATAAAATTACGAGTGGGGAGCTGTGGACTCTTTCCATCAGAAGAAAAGGAAATTATCAGGTAAGCATAATTTATGTTTTTCTTCTTAAATGGAAAGAGTCCACAGCTGCATTCATTACTTTTGGGAAATCAATACCCAAGCTATAGAGGACACTGAATGCGACGGGAGGGTACATAGGAGGCCCATACTGAGGGCACCAAACCTGAACCTCTACCCAAAAAAACACAGCTTCGTCCGAAGCCGAGAAAATTTAAAAGGAAAAAGCTCCAATGACACTGACTCGCAGTTAGTCCAGAAACCAAACTAGAGACCACAAACTGACTCAAATGAGCCAACAGTCCTCTAGGAGACACCGTCGCCCAACAAACAGTCCTCCACCACTCACCTCCACAAATGAAGGAGACACCAGCTGAAACCCCCAAGGGAACAAGGCAAGGGAGAATCAAGGAAACCAAAAGGTCCCCTAATACAAAAAACATAATTTATGCTTACCTGATAAATTTATTTCTCTTGTAGTGTATCCAGTCCACGGATCATCCATTACTTGTGGGATATTCTCCTTCCCAACAGGAAGTTGCAAGAGGATCACCCACAGCAGAGCTGATATATAGCTCCTCCCCTCACTGCCATATCCAGTCATTCGACCGAAACAAGACGAGAAAGGAGAAACTATAGGGTGCAGTGGTGACTGTAGTTTAATTAAAATTTAGAACTGCCTGAAAAAGACAGGGCGGGCCGTGGACTGGATACACTACAAGAGAAATAAATTTATCAGGTAAGCATAAATGATGTTTTCTCTTGTTAAGTGTATCCAGTCCACGGATCATCCATTACTTGTGGGATACCAATACCAAAGCTAAAGTACACGGATGATGGGAGGGACAAGGCAGGAACTTAAACGGAAGGAACCACTGCCTGTAGAACCTTTCTCCCAAAAATAGCCTCCGAAGAAGCAAAAGTATCAAATTTGTAAAATTTGGAAAAAGTATGAAGGGAAAACCAAGTTGCAGCCTTGCAAATCTGTTTAACAGAGGCCTCATTTTTAAAGGCCCAGGTGGAAGCCACAGCTCTAGTAGAATGAGCTGTAATCCTTTCAGGAAGCTGCTGTCCAGCAGTCTCATAGGCTAAACGGATTATACTCCGAAGCCAAAAAGAAAGAGAGGTTGCCGAGGCCTTCTGACCTCTCCTCTGTCCAGAGTAAACAACAAACAGGTTAGATGCTTGGCGAAAATCTTTAGTAGCCTGTAAGTAAAACTTCAAGGCACGGACTACGTCTAGGTTATGCAAAAGACGTTCCTTCTTTGAAGAAGGATTAGGACATAATGATGGAAAAACAATCTCTTGATTGATATTCTTGTTAGAAACCACCTTAGGTAAAAACCCAGGTTTTGTACGCAGAACAACTTTATCTGAATGAAAGATCAGATAAGGAGAATCACAATGTAAGGCAGATAACTCCGAGACTCTTCGAGCCGAGGAAATAGCTATCAGAAAAAGAACTTTCCATGAAAGAAGTTTGATATCAATAGAATGAAGGGGTTCAAACGGAACCCCTTGAAGAAATTTAAGAACCAAGTTTAAGCTCCATGGAGGAGCAACAGCTTTAAACACAGGCTTAATTCTAACTAAAGCCTGACAAAATGCATGAACGTCTGGAACTTCTGCCAGACGCTTGTGTAAAAGAATAGACAGAGCAGAAATCTGTCCCTTTAAAGAACTAGCTGATAATCCTTTGTCCAAACCCTCTTGGAGGAAGGACAATATTCTAGGAATCCTAACCCTACTCCATGAGTAATTCTTGGATTCACACCAATGAAGATATTTACGCCATATCTTGTGGTAAATTTTCCTGGTGACAGGCTTTCGTGCCTGTATTAAGGTATCAATTACTGACTCGGAGAAGCCACGCTTTGAAAGGATCAAGCGTTCAATCTCCATGCAGTCAGTCTCAGAGAAAGTAGATTCGGATGATTGAAAGGACCTTGTATTAGAAGGTCTTGTCTCAGAGGCAGAGTCCATGGTGGAAAGGATGACATGTCCACTAGGTCTGCATACCAGGTCCTGCGTGGCCACGCAGGCGCTATCAATATCACCAATGCTCTTTCCTGTTTGATTTTGGCAATCAGACGAGGGAGCAGAGGAAACGGTGGAAACACATAAGCCAGGTTGAAGAACCAAGGCGCTGCTAGAGCATCTATCAGTGCCGCTTCTGGGTCCCTGGACCTGGACCCGTAACAAGGAAGCTTGGCGTTCTGGCGAGACGCCATGAGATCCAATTCTGGTTTGCCCCAACGGAGAACCAATTGAGCAAACACCTCCGGATGGAGTTCCCATTAACCCGGATGAAAAGTCTGATGACTTAGAAAATCCGCCACCCAGTTCTCTACACCTGGGATATGGATCGCTGACAGGTGGCAAGAGTGAGTCTCTGCCCAGCGAATTATCTTGGAGACTTCTGACATCGCTAGGGAACTCCTGGTTCCCCCTTGATGGTTGATGTAAGCCACAGTCGTGATGTTGTCCGACTGAAATCTGATGAACCTCAGTGTTGCTAGCTGAGGCCAAGCCAGAAGAGCATTGAATATTGCTCTTAACTCCAGAATATTTATTGTGAGGAGTTTCTCCTCCTGAGTCCATGAACCCTGAGCCTTCAGGGAGTTCCAGACTGCACCCCAACCTAGAAGGCTGGCATCTGTTGTTACAATTGTCCAATCTGGTCTGCGAAAGGTCATACCCTTGGACAGATGGGCCCGAGATAACCACCAGAGAAGAGAATCTCTGGTTTCCTGATCCAGATTTAGTAGAGGGGACAAATCTGTGTAATCCCCATTCCACTGACTGAGCATGCATAATTGCAGCGGCCTGAGATGCAGGCGCGCGAATGGCACTATGTCCATCGCCGCTACCATTAAGCCGATTACTTCCATGCACTGAGCCACCGTGGGGCACGGAATGGAGTGAAGAACACGGCAAGCATTTAGAAGTTTTGATAACCTGGACTCCGTCAGGTAAATTTTCATTTCTACAGAATCTATTAGAGTCCCTAGGAAGGAAACCCTCGTGAGAGGAGATAGAGAACTCTTTTCTTCGTTCACTTTCCACCCATGCGACCTCAGGAATGCCAGAACTATCTCTGTATGAGATTTGGCAATTTGAAAGCTTGACGCCTGTATCAGGATATCGTCCAGGTAAGGAGCCACCGATATGCCTCGCGGTCTTAGGACCGCCAGAAGTGAGCCCAGAACCTTTGTAAAAATTCTTGGGGCTGTAGCCAACCCGAATGGAAGAGCTACAAATTGGTAATGCCTGTCTAGAAAGGCAAACCTCCGGAACTGATGATGATTCTTGTGAATCGGAATGTGAAGGTAGGCATCCTTTAAGTCCACTGTGGTCATGTACTGACCCTCTTGGATCATGGGTAAAATGGTTCGAATAGTTTCCATCTTGAATGACGGAACTCTGAGGAATTTGTTTAGGATCTTTAAATCCAAAATTGGTCTGAAGGTTCCCTCTTTGTTGGGAACCACAAACAGATTTGAATAAAACCCCTGTCCTTGTTCCGTCCGCGGAACTGGATGGATCACTCCCATTACAAGGAGATCTTGTACGCAGCTTAGGAATGCCTCTTTCTTTTTCTGGTTTGCAGATAATCTTGAAAGGTGAAATCTCCCTTGTGGAGGAGAAGCTTTGAAGTCCAGAAGATATCCCTGAGATATGATCTCCAACGCCCAGGGATCCTGAACATCTCTTGCCCACGCCTGGGCGAAGAGAGAGAGTCTGCCCCCTACTAGATCCGTTGTCGGATAGGGGGCCGCTCCTTCATGCTGTCTTAGAGGCAGCAGCAGGCTTTCTGGCCTGCTTGCCCTTGTTCCAGGACTGGTTAGGTTTCCAGGCCTGCTGGGATTGAGCAAAAGTTCCCTCTTGTTTTGAAGCAGAGGAAGTTGATGCTGCACCTGCCTTGAAATTTCGAAAGGCACGAAAATTAGACTGTTTGGCCTTTGATTTGGCCCTGTCCTGAGGAAGGGTATGACCCTTACCTCCAGTAATGTCAGCAATAATTTCTTTCAAACCAGGCCCGAATAAGATTTGCCCCTTGAAAGGAATGTTGAGTAATTTAGACTTTGAAGTCACATCAGCTGACCAGGATTTGAGCCATAGCGCCCTACGCGCCTGGATGGCGAATCCGGAATTCTTAGCCGTTAGTTTAGTCAAATGAACAATGGCATCAGAAACAAATGAGTTAGCTAGCTTAAGAGTTCTAAGCTTGTCAACAATTTCAGTCAATGGAGCTGTATGGATGGCCTCTTCCAGGGCCTCAAACCAGAATGCAGCCACAGCAGTGACAGGTGCAATGCATGCAAGGGGCTGTAAAATAAAACCTTGTTGAATAAACATTTTCTTAAGGTAACCCTCTAATTTTTTATCCATTGGATCTGAAAAAGCACAACTGTCCTCAACCGGGATAGTGGTACGCTTTGCTAAAGTAGAAACTGCTCCCTCCACCTTAGGGACAGTCTGCCATAAGTCCCGTGTAGTGGCATCTATTGGAAACATTTTTCTAAATATAGGAGGTGGGGAAAAGGGCACACCGGGCCTATCCCACTCCTTACTAATAATTTCTGTAAGCCTTTTAGGTATTGGAAAAACATCAGTACTCACCGGCACTGCATAGTATTTATCCAGCCTACACAATTTCTCTGGCACTGCAATTGTGTCACAGTGATTCAGAGCAGCTAATACCTCCCCAAGCAATACACGGAGGTTCTCAAGCTTAAATTTAAAATTAGAAATCTCTGAATCAGGTCTCCCCGATTCAGAGACGTCAACCACAGACTGAAGCTCTCCGTCCTCAGGTTCTGCATATTGTGACGCAGTATCAGACATGGCTCTTACAGCATCTACGCGCTCTGTATCTCGTCTAACCCCAGAGCTATCGCGCTTGCCTCTCAATTCAGGCAATCTGGATAATACCTCTGACAGGGTATTATTCATGATTGCAGCCATGTCCTGCAAAGTAATCGCTATGGGCGTCCCTGATGTACTTGGCGCCATATTAGCGTGCGTCCCTTGAGCGGGAGGCGAAGGGTCCGACACGTGGGGAGAGTTAGTCGGCATAACTTCCCCCTCGACAGACCCCTCTGGTGACAATTCTTTTATAGATAAAGACTGATCTTTACTGTTTAAGGTGAAATCTATACATTTAGTACACATAATCCTATGGGGCTCCACCATGGCTTTTAAACATAATGAACAAGTATCCTCTGTTTCAGACATGTTTGTACAGACTAGCAATGAGACTAGCAAGCTTGGAAAACACTTTAAAGCAAGTTAACAAGCAATATAAAAAAAACGTTACTGTGCCTTTAAGAGAAACAAATTTTGACAAAATTTGAAATAACAGTGAAAAAAGGCAGTTACACTAACAAAATTTTTACAGTGTATGTAACAAGTCAGCAGAGCATTGCACCCACTTGCAAATGGATGATTAACCCCTTAATAACAAAAACAGAATAATAAATGACAAAAACGTTTTTTAAACACAGTCACAACAACTGCCACAGTCTACTGTGATTGTTACCCTCCTCAAACACGACTTTGAAGCCTTTTGAGCCCTTCAGAGATGTCCTGTATCATGCAGAGGGAAGCTGAATGTCTGTCAGTATTTTTAGCTGCACAGAAAAGCACTAAAATAGGCCCTTCCCACTCATATTGCAACAGTGGAAAGCCTGTTACTAGGCAAAAATCAAGCCAGCCATGTGGAAAAAAACTAGGCCCCAATAAGTTTTGTCACCAAACATATATAAAAACGATTAACATGCCAGCAAACGTTTTATATTAAACTTTTATAAGAGTATGTATCTCTGTTAATAAGCCTGATACCAGTCGCTATCACTGCATTTAAGGCTTAACTTACATTAATCCGGTATCGGCAGCATTTTCTAGCAAATTCCATCCTTAGAAAAATATTAACTGCACATACCTTATTGCAGGAAAACCTGCACGCCATTCCCCCTCTGAAGTTACCTCACTCCTCAGAATATGTGAGAACGGCAGTTGATCTTAGTTACTTCTGCTAAGATCATAGAAATCACAGGCAGATTCTTCTTCTAATGCTGCCTGAGATGAAACAGTACACTCCGGTACCATTTAAAAATAACAAACTTTTGATTGAAGTTAAAAAACTAACTATAATACACCACTCTCCTCTTACTACGTCCATCTTTGTTGAGAGTTGCAAGAGAATGACTGGATATGGCAGTGAGGGGAGGAGCTATATAGCAGCTCTGCTGTGGGTGATCCTCTTGCAACTTCCTGTTGGGAAGGAGAATATCCCACAAGTAATGGATGATCCGTGGACTGGATACACTTAACAAGAGAAAAGAACACCTCCACAAGTGAGTTCAGCTCACAGAGGCCCAAAGGGGCCCAAACAAGGAAAGGAGGCCATGCCTATACCAAGCGAAACCTGGGATAAGACCGGGCATAGAGACAGATCAGACTTATCATCAACATCCTGCAAGTACGAATTGCAAATTAAAAGGCAAAGTCCTCCCAGTGTCAAGAATAGCAAGGCATTTGACCATGAAAAAGTGTGTAATGCACCCAGGAGAGAACACCAAGTTTGAAAACACAGAGTCCATAACAGGACGACACAGAGGATACTTGCAAGGAAGAAGAAGCAGTCAAGTAAGAAACAGACCGCAAAAGCAACCCCCAGACAGAGGGCATGCTCCAGGCACCTAAGTCGCCGGACCTGCACACAGGACCCTAAAAAGGGCAACACAAACCTTAATCGATGCCCCCCGAGAAGAAGAGTATACCCTCAGAACCCGAAGGAAGAGCAAACTCTCTTCTGAAATCAATGGAGCCAGTTGAAGGAAAATATACCCTAGCAGACTAAGCTAACAGGATAGACTCAACAAAGCTTACAAATCCAGAGGAGACTGTGACCGAATGCAGCTCCATAGACCGCTCGGCCATCCTGACCTGCAGACCCACAGCCAGCTGGACCAACCCAACCTCAGGGATGCAAAACAGGGGAACGAAGAATCCCGAAACAGGTACAGGAATGAGCTTAAGGATAGCACAGCCATCCCCACAGATTACAACCCGACTCTGAAAACAAAACAGCAAGGCCATAGACCGAAGGATCTATCAAAATAAAGGCCCAACAAGTCTGCTTGGAGCCAACAAGACACCCGGGGGAACCAATCCCACCTTTCCACCTCCCATACAGGAGAAGCCCCAAGCAAGGATTCTATCTCCATAGGGAGGAGAATATCCCCTAAAGATGATGCTGAAAGAACAACAACTGTTCTCAAGGCCCAAAGGCACCGGCTAATGGGAAGAGAAATTCCCAACACAAATGTCCTAGAAAAGGACCCCCCTACAAGTAGCTTGCCAAGCAGAGGCACAGCCAACCCATTCACCTGCAGAGCAAGGAATCCACTGGAACACTGGCAAGCTAACCAGGTAAATGCAACCCTAAGGCGCACCAGAAATTGGACATCAAACGCCAGCAGCTGGGTATGAACCAACCACTCTTAAGGCTCAAGCCACACGGCTAAACACCAGAGGACAAGGGTGACTCTGTGGCAAAGAGTAAAAAATACTCCGAAATCCTGGCCAACCATGACCAGGTTAGATATATGGACCAAGGACATAGCCCCAGTTCCCTCTACCGTGGAACCCCGCGACCAGCCCTGAGATCCAAGATTCCAAAACCACCCAGTAAAAAGGCCAAGCGAAGCTTCAGCAACTGGAAGCCACAGGGAGAAAAACAGGTCCGGGTACCCAATAGTTCAGGCAAACCTTACCCTAGAACTAAACACCCCAACTGGCCAAAAAAACAGACACAAGGGTATGGATGCATATCCAGAAATCCAGATAGCGTTAGAACTCGAAAACCCCGACCAAAGGAAGGGACCACCCCTAGCTAAAGTCCAACGCTCCAAGGAGCAAGGCTAGAAGTCATATGAAGATACTTTTCAGAGCCTCAGGACGACCAAGGGATACCTCGAGGTAAAAAAATCCTACTAACAGGACTAGTTTCCCTAACACCTCCGCACAAGCAGAGGACACAAGGAAGAGAAGGCGGCACGAAGCCTACCCACCTCTGGAGAACCCTGAGCTACACAAAAATCCCTGCAGGGAACACCATCACTCGGAAACACAGATCCCTAAAAGGAGATCCACTCCACTGGAAGAAGACCCAAAAGGCCTCTTATAACTTAGTCAAGAGTAAAAGCTGCATCTAGATACACTAGAAACAGATTACGTGTACACCTGCAAGGTTTTAAGAGCTGCAACAGGTTTCAAACTGCAAACCTTCCGCATGCTAGACAGCTATCCCGTACAAGGTGTTGGATCAAGCCCAAAAGGACAAATCCAGAGGCCTAGAATGAAGGCCAAACCGCTCAAAAGCAGTAAGGGGCATTAAGCCCTCCCACCCTCCACCGGTCACTAATGACTGAAGGTTATAAGGACTAAAACAATCCTTCCCACCTCATGGACCCGCAGGTCCTCTTGAATGCTTAGCTTAACATGAAAACAAACAATGATAACCTGAGCACTCAGCACTTCTACAGAACCAGCAGAGCAGAACAGCGCCACATGTCTGAACAGCCACAAGACCGAACGAACCCGACAGGACCAACCTGCACCTAGAGTGCCAACCGGCTAACTGCGTAAATTCTCCCTCATAGGGGAAAAAACAGAAAACAGACATTTGTAACAGAGGACTAACATGTCCAACAACTTCCTGAAGGAAACAAAAACAAATAAAAGACATCCCATCGGATATAAGTAAAATATAAGGCAACCCGTAGATTAACGCCCAAAAAGACACAGGCCTACCCACAGGACCAGCCAAACGGAGCCCTATCTCACAAAACTGGGAAAGATCTCAAACAAATGACAATCAGGAGCTGACTTCATCCCCACATGTCTAATGAGGTGCACCATTCGAATTATCAGACTGAAAATCCCCGTATCTGGTAACGATAGGGTCATTCAATAACTGAAAAACATGTCTGAGCAACACGCGAAGGCGCGCAATCCTGTAACGGAAGGCACAATACTCAGGGACAGAACGAAAGGCAAAAAATGACTGGGGGATGAGGGGAGTGGGTTTAAGTGGGAGTGGGAGTATTTAAGCCTTTGGCTGGGTTGTCTTTGCCTTCTCCTGGTGGCCAGGTTCCTATTTCCCAAAAGTAATGAATGCAGCTGTGGACTCTTTCCATTTAAGAAGAAAAAAGTGATTAACCCCTAAACCTCCATCCCCCCACAACGCAATATTCTTAATAAAGTGATTAACCCCTAATCCGCCATCCCCCCACATCGCAAAGTACCTAATAAATGTATTAACCCCTAATCTGCCATCCACCACATGGCAAAGTATCTAATTACACTATTAACCCCTAGTCTGCCAAACCTCACAATGCACTCTACCTATTAACAATATTAACCCCTAAACCGCCAACCCCGACAACGCAATCTACCTAATTTACCTATTAACCCCTAAACCGCCATCCCCCACAACGCAAGGTATTTATCTAATCACTAAGCCCCCTAACCTAACACCCCCTAAATTAACCCCAATTACATAAAATAAAAAAATTCCTAATTTAAAATTAAAATAAATAATCTTAGCATTACATTAAAAAAAAACTAAGATTAAATTGAAAGGGCAATAAGCTCTTTAGTGCCCATTAAAAATAAAAAAAATCACAAATCTAAAAAAAACAAACACCCAAAAAACTTAACACTAACCCCGTAACCCAGACATAGGTACTCACCATTCCGGAATTCCGGCGGTGAAGGTCTTCTTCCATGCGGCTCCATCTTCATCCATCGCGGGGCCATCTGCTTTATTCTTGCCGGAGGTGTGGAGCAGTCTTCACCGCTTGTTTTTTACGGACTCCGGTATTTAGAGTTTAGTTACCGACACTCAAAAATCTCCCAACGCACAAATCTCTACCGACAGCTCAGACCCAGTAGTTAACATCTACCGACAAAATAAACATCCACGAATCACAAAACAAATATTACACAAAGTACACTTACACTCATACAAACACTACACTATATTTATTTTTCAGATTTAATAATTTTTCATCAAAATACAAAGGATCAAAGTTGCGAGATCTAGGGTGTTAGAAAAAAACCAACACAAATCCATTTTGCCATTGACTTACATTGACACACGGGAAAAGACCCTCATATAGCTACATCTAACTAATAACATTATCACAAACATACACTCATCGATGCATACAAACAATATACACCACATGACATACACAAAAAAGTTATTTATTACAAAATGAACACGATTTAGTTACTTTTTCACACAAGCTCATGACGTCACTCACTTTACGAGGAAAACCAGTCTTTGAAAAAAAAATTACCAAAATTTAGAGCCTCCATTGACTTCTATGGGGAAGACGTGCTCGTGCACGCGAAACACAGATTTCCCTAACGCACGCAAATAGCGTAGACCTAAAAACTCCAAATACCAGCGCTAGAAATAGGAAAAAAATACATGCTTTTCTGCGTTAGACCCAGCTATGATAAATAGATCAAGAAATGACTATTTCCCTATGGTGGACTTATGGATTGTACTTATTGAATATTCACAACACCATTAAATTGTTTCATACTTTTATATTACATCAACTAAAAATCAACATCACTAGTAACAAACATTTTTTTAAAAAAAATCACATTTAAACGGACCCAAAGATAATTCAAAAATTTCAGGATTCACAAACAGTACACAATGGGAAACACCTCTCGTTTACCTTTATAATTGCATTTCATTTATTCAACTCATATGCTTGCAGCAACTGCATATCTACATAGGCTTAACACATGATCAGTCATGGATGCACATACATTACTTTTAGCATTCACTCATACATGTGCATTCAAATGATGGGGGACAAACACATTACATTCTCTATAGGAATCACAAAACAGAACATATGGATTTTAATGTACTTTTAACATCATGATTCCATCACAATAAACCATTAGGAATTACGTACAAGAAGAACGTCATTACACCAGATTACAGATGTCACTTTATGGGAAGGAACAACAATGCCAGACCGCTATATAGAAGTCAGCATATGTGGGACACAATCACAATATATACGTACATGTACATAACACTCATCACCCATCACGCAACCACAAAGCACACATTTATATTTTATTCAGCACACAATAACAATGTAGTACAATACAACAACACAATGAGGATTTCAGAACTACATAGGCAGGTTAATAATATCATGACGTCATTCGAAGATTCAACCATACACATTACAGATTCACAACTGTACCGCCCCTTTCTGAACTTTAACACTCAATACTACAATACAACATATACGTAAATAACAGTTTGGAACAGCATTATTAGGGAGATTTGAATGGGACAATTAAGAAATATTGTCAGATCGCAAATCACTTATATATATAATACTACAGATGACAGCCAGAAGTTATTCAGTATTAGTGCCATTTGAATGGGACGCATACAATATTGACAGCTCGGCAATCACTTATATATACAATACTACAGATGGCAGACGGGAAGTTCGGAATTATTATTGCGATTTTAAAGGGACGCATACAATATTGACAGCTCGGCAATCACTTATATATACAATACTACAGATGACAGCCGGAAGTTATTCAGTATTAGTGCCATTTTAATGGGACGCATACAATATTGACAGCTCGGCAATCACTTATATATACAATACTACAGATGACAGCCGGAAGTTATTCAGTATTAGTGCCATTTGAATGGGACGCATACAATATTGACAGCTCGGCAATCACTTATATATACAATACTACAGATGGCAGACGGGAAGTTCGGAATTATTATTGCGATTTTAAAGGGACGCATACAATATTGACAGCTCGGCAATCACTTATATATACAATACTACAGATGACAGCCGGAAGTTATTCAGTATTATTGAGATTTGAATGGGACGCATACAATATTGACAGCTCGGCAATCACTTATATATACAATACTATAGATGGCAGATGTTACTTTATCGTTTACAAACAATGTTGCAGCAACATTGATCGATCACATTCGATGCACATTATACACAACTATGCACTTTCATTCATGTTTGCCTGGACGTGTGCTTGTTACTATAAGATCGCGTTTAAGAAATATTGATTACGCATATGATTAAACATTACAAACATGCACTGTATGTGTGATATTGTACACTTTCACATTGAGATTCATTGTGGGAAAACAACATTTCAGCAAACAACAAAAAAACGCCCACTGTGAAAGCATTCGCGCCGCTCACATACAAACAGGTGAATACAATCAGCAATCATTACAAACTCACTACCATTGGACTAATTGTACTATAAATCCCCCAAACAACATGGCCAATGCATCACTTGTGATCCACATCAGATCAAGTGCATACCTTGTTACGCTGTTTTGAAAGATGGATGACGATGACATGGTAGACGCTGCTGGTGCTGCTATTGGCGAACTAGCTGTTGGTCGAATCAGGCAGCCTCGGAGGCTCAGACTGAGACGAAGGGGTCGTCTGGTTCGAGGTCCTCGTGTCTACAGGGTGAGACCCACCTTGGAAAACATGAGCGACTTTGAGGTTTATGATAAGTATCGGCTCAATCGCGAACAGCTCATTGGCCTTTACGATCTTCTTAAACCTCATTTGGAGCCACGTATAAGAATAAGGACTGCTGTTCCCGCCATGAGTAAGATGCTAAGTTGTCTATACGTCCTGGCCTCCGGGAGTTTTCAATCCGGAGAAATGTACATGCATGGCCTGGCTCAAGGTACATTCTCTGTGGTGTTTGATAACTTTCTGGACGCCATGGTACGTATCAGTAAGCAATACATAGGATTCCCACAGAATGATGGTGATTGGAGGCGCCTGAAGCGGGAATTCTTTGATATTGCTCAATTGCCCAATGTCTTGGGAGCCATAGATTGTACCCACATTGCGCTGCGTGCTCCAATTGATGACTTGCCCTTCAGAAATCGCAAACATTTTCATAGCCTCAACGTGCAGTATGTTTGTGACGCACAGATGAGGATTATGCATGTGTGTGCGAATTTTGGAGGATCTTGTCATGATGCCCGCATCCTCGCTCAGTCGTCCCTGTGGAGACCGTTTGAGGAAAGACAAATGCCCCCTGGTTATCTCGTTGGTGAGTATTTGTGCACAACATGGTTAATTAGTTTGACAATTGCCACTGTAGTTTTAAAATGTTAGCGTCATGTTCAGCTATAGGATGCAATTTAACCATTTATTTTTATTTCCGCAAATGTCTAGTTTTAGTTCAATGCAGATATGTAGCATGTCTTACCTTAAATGCTCAGATAGAGAATGCAATGTAACCATTTAGTTTTTATTTCACACAAGGTTTGGTTTAGGAGAAATACGCATATGTAGCATGTCTTAGCTGAAATGGAAAGATATTAGCTAATGCAATTTAACCATGTCGTTGTCTCTTTCCGCTAATGTCTAGTTTTAGTTCAATGCAGATATGTAGCATGTCTTACCTTAAATGCTCAGATAGAGAATGCAATGTAACCATTTAGTTTTTATTTCACACAAGGTTTGGTTTAGGAGAAATACGCATATGTAGCATGTCTTAGCTGAAATGGGAAGATATTAGCTAATGCAATTTAACCATGTCATTGTCTCTTTCCGCTAATGTCTAGTTTTAGTTCAATGCAGATATGTAGCATGTCTTACCTTAAATGCTCAGATAGAGAATGCAATGTAACCATTTAGTTTTTATTTCACACAAGGTTTGGTTTAGGAGAAATACGCATATGTAGCATGTCTTAGCTGAAATGGGAAGATATTAGCTAATGCAATTTAACCATGTCATTGTCTCTTTCCGCTAATGTCTAGTTTTAGTTCAATGCAGATATGTAGCATGTCTTACCTTAAATGCTCAGATAGAGAATGCAATGTAACCATTTAGTTTTTAATTTACACAAGGTTTGGTTTAGGAGAAATACGCATATGTAGCATGTCTTAGCTGAAATGGGAAGATATTAGCTAATGCAATTTAACCATGTCATTGTCTCTTTCCGCTAATGTCTAGTTTTAGTTCAATGCAGATATGTAGCATGTCTTACCTTAAATGCTCAGAGAATGCAATGTAACCATTTATTTGCCATTTTACACAAGGTTTGGTTTAGGAGAAATACGCATATGTAGCATGTCTTGGCTGAAATGGGAAGATAGATAATAATATTGAACTAGATTATTCTTGTAAAAATAAAACATTTGTTAGTGGATTATCGTGTACACAAACTTTTTTTGGACTCAAAATACTATTTTGAGGATTCAGTTTGAATTATGTTCTGTTCATCATTTATAGGTGATTCTGGGTACATGAGCCGGCCTTGGCTTATTACCCCCTTGCGTAGCCCGACTGATGTGTCTGAGGAGCGCTACAATAGGGCTCATAAGAGAACCAGGGCTGTGATTGAACGAATGTTCGGGCTCCTGAAAATGAGGTTCAGGTGCCTGGACAGGTCGGGAGGAGCCCTCCAGTACAACCCAAAGAAGGTGGCTAAGATCGTTATAGCCTGTAGTGTCCTGCATAATATTGCACAGCGGGCTGGGATGCTGCAGGGCGTCCAGGCGCACCGAAACCTCCTCAGAGATGAGGAGGATGATCCTGTTCTAGAGGGGCCATTCCGGGACGAGGGGCTCAATGTCAGAGCAGACATCATCAACCGCCACTTTAGACGGTAAATAATAGAAGTTAGACTGGAGTATTGTCAATAGATGTGAACTCTAGGGAAATGACAAGTAGAGAATTGTGCAAACATGTTAGGATTGTTCATCAAATGCTAAAAATGTGTTTCATTTATTAATATAGGTGATGCTCTGGTCATTGGGTCCTGTAGCGAGTCTTTGCCACCTGGTTTTTAAAGAGGACATCAGCTGGTAAGTATAGATGTATGGACTGTTGCTGGCATGAATTGTACACAAATACATCATATGGCATACATTTTCAAAAATAGTATTTAGTTTACACATTACTTAAAATGTAAATACTCAGCAAGAGATCCTCTAGCATAACTATCCTCTAGCATGACTATGGTTCAATGTCACACATTAGAGGTTAGTTCTGCTCAATATGACTCATCTTCACACTTCATAGAACATAACACAAGCTTAGTAAGCTAGTGACAGAAATTGATTCAGAAATGGGGGGTGGGAGAGGGGTACAGAACTGATTCACACACTTGTAGTAGTAATTTTAATCTAAAAAAATTATGCCATTAGGGAGATGACTTCATGTAAAGACTGAAAGGGGAAGAATTTGAAGAATGACAGTGAAGAATTCCCAGACTGACAGTGGAAAAAGACAAGATTGAAATTGAAGAATACCAATGGGATCATGTCTGGCATTATCTTTCAAATCTGCTGACCTTGAAAACCATACAAATACATGTTCACATGGTAAGTGCCAACTATTTGATAGAATAAGGCTGTGGAGGCATCCTATTGGAGACACTTAGATGATTTTCTAATTTCTAGATTGGTATTTCAGTCCTCTATTTATGAAATGATGATTAAGACACCTATTGAAGATCAACTGTTGACCCCTGAATTGACTTTCAAAGACCATGCATTATCCAGGTTGGTTTACCAATGCATGCTAGTTAAGAATCACAGGAAGAATGTAGAATATTAGTAGCTTACATACATTAGTCATACTTAGTTCATAATTAGATATTTAGGTATCACAATCAGACACTTAGATGATTTTCTAATTTCTAGATTGGTATTTCAGTCCTCTATTTATGAAATGATGAATAAGACACCTATTGAAGATCAAATGTTGACCCCTGAATTGACTTTCAAAGACCATGCATTATCCAGGTTGGTTTACCAATGCATGCTAGTTAAGAATCACAGGAAGAATGTAGAATATTAGTAGCTTACATACATTAGTCATACTTAGTTCATAATTAGATATCTAGGTATCACAATCAGACACTTAGATGATTTTCTAATTTCTAGATTGGTATTTCAGTCCTCTATTTATGAAATGATGAATAAGACACCTATTGAAGATCAACTGTTGACTTCTGAATTGACTTTCAAAGACCATGCATTATCCAGGTTGGTTTACCAATGCATGCTAGTTAAGAATCACAGGAAGAATGTAGAATATTAGTAGCTTACATACATTAGTCATACTTAGTTCATAATTAGATATTTAGGTATCACAATCAGACACTTAGATGATTTTCTAATTTCTAGATTGGTATTTCAGTCCTCTATTTATGAAATGATGAATAAGACACCTATTGAAGATCAACTGTTGACCCCTGAATTGACCTTCAAAGACCATGCATTATCCAGGTTGGTTTACCAATGCATGCTAGTTAAGAATCACAGGAAGAATGTAGAATATTAGTAGCTTACATACATTAGTCATACTTAGTTCATAATTAGATATTTAGGTATCACAATCTTAAAAAGGAATACATATTATAGTTGATATAGAGGTATTTGAATGGACATGAAATATTACATTTATGTTCAGCATACATATATATTTATTATTGAAATGTGATATACATTATTATGTATAATTAGAAATTCTGATATTTTAATTTTTTTATTATTACACAATATAATGGTGTATGTTTGTTTTATAAATTTTAAATTTTAAATCAGAAATATCTTGATAAAATTATGCACAAAGTTAGAGCATAGACACAAGATGATTGTAAATGTATTTTATGAATATTTTACAACGTGTGTATTAACTTTGTCAAATTTTGTTTTTTTAATTTCAGATTGTCATCTGATGACTTCCAGGAATATTTTTTTGGTTTTGTTAAAAAAAAAAATATTTTTAAATGGTAATAATCAACATTTTATTATTAAATACCCTCTTTTGAACAGATTATAATAAATATCCATATAATCTGTCAATAAAAAACAATTTGACTCCCATGACTGGTAGTTGTCTATTTGACAAGCAAATGCATAAGATCAAATTATGCATTAATTTTTGAAAATCCACTGATTCAGAGAATATTAAATTAAACTATATTTTTTAAATTAATTGGGGAGTGAGATCCATCGATGCTTTTCTTGTGAAAATCTTAGATGTTAAAATAATGTCGGATATGTAGTCAGAATTTGACCTATATTTATTTTTTTCACTTTTAAGAAGGGGAAGTGGTTCACTTACATTAAAGTGACAGCGTTGTTGAATGTAAAATTAATTTTATAAGATCTTGTATCTCAAAACATTATTTTATAAAATTTATAAATTGTTAAATTTATAAATGGTAGGTCATTTAACTTCATATTTAGCACAAGCTAGTTATTGGATGCCATGTTAATAGATTTTATTTTCTAGTGGAGTCATTTAAAGGGACATTTAACTATAGTTATTAATATGATGTAGTTTTTAAAATCTTACCTCTTGGGTTAGACATCACATATCTATATATAATTTTCATTCCCCTTTAGTTTCTTTCGACAATGTTAAATCAACATTCCAAATGTTTTGGTCCTTAAAGGGACATTCACAAAATATATTGTGTATTGATTTTTAAAAAATCATAAAAGAATTTAAACATATTTAGAAAGTACTATAGAATTACATTCAGTCTTTAAATATAGCCTGTGGTCCACGGCGTCAAGGACTTTTATCCCCAGCTGTTTGGGAACAAGAGGAGGTCGACAGATGCGCCTGTTAAGAAGGCCCTCTGGGAGTCTATCACCAATGTGGTTAAATTGGTGTGTGGCGTCCAGAGGAGCCAGGATCAAATCATGAGGAGATTCGGAGATATGAGGTTGCGCTTGTCAAAAAAAGTCAACCTCATAAGGGACTGGGTACAAGCCCGTAAAAGAGGGGGCCAAAGAAAGGCCCCGCGGAAACTATACCTACTCCCTTATGAGGTGACTTTATGCGAGCTCCTCACTCTCCGGGTCCCCAAAAGATTTAGATCCTCGCCATCCTCGGCCTCCTCTTCTTCCCTCCCAGCTGCGGGATCTGAAAGTCCTGACGCGGGGGCCAGGGCAGCTGCTTCTCCGTCCGGTGGCCTGGGAGGAGATGAAAGAATGTGTATATAGTCAGATACTAAACCTATACAGATCTCACAACATACACTACATATGATGTTTAGATATATGATTTTAGATTAGTGACACATGAAATAGGAATGATGTTTCTTGCGCTCTACAGAATATGCGTCACAGAGCGAAAATGGAATAGCGCATACACATTAACATGGGTTTGCTGTAAGTGGCATTGCTTTATACATGTTGGTCAAATGACGGATGCGTAATTCCGCTTGGAATCATTGCGCAATGATCGCGAAAATGGAATTGCGCATACACGTTAACATGGGTTTGCTGTAAGTGGCATTGCTTTATACATGTTGGTCAAATGACGGATGCGTAATTCCGCTTGGAATCATTGCGCAATGATCGCGAAAATGGAATTGCGCATACACGTTAACATGGGTTTGCTGTAAGTGCCATTGCTTTATACATGTTGGTCAAAATGAAATGTGAATTATTATATATGTGAAGAATACAGTATTCTTATTTTCAATATTATACATAATAAAAACAAAATAGCAGAATACAAAAAAATAATAACATATGCCCATCAATTGATGAGAATGAAATAACACTAAAAAATAATTAAAGCTACAGTAAACAACACAAATGATTGAAAATAAGAGTACATGATATATTTATCATGAATTTAATTGAGGAAACAATTAACTCATGGGACTACCAAAAGATTAATAGTTTAAAATTGATTTGCTAATAATGTAAAGATTTTAAACATGGCATGATTTGTATTAATGATATCCAATCCTCATTTAATATATTACAGATCTGGATGTTGGTGCTGGATCCTCAAGCCAGGGCTTGTCACAGTATGGTATGTCTCATTTTAATTGACATTTGTCTTAGAAACATGGACAGAACATTACATACTAAATCCACATTGTTCAATATTTATATGTATCTGCAAAATGGATTATTAAAATCTTTACAAATAAGAATAAACAAAAATAAAACATAGGATTACATTGTAAGACTACTCTGATTTTTTTTCAAATTTAAGATATCCCATCTATTCTGGATATCTTAATTTTAATGTAAGATTCTTTGAATGTCCAATTTATATTCTTCCCTTGTGTATTGCTTAATCTTATGTGTATACATTTTTAAAAAATTCACATATGATTTTATTGTAAAAATATAGATTCCATTATTGAAATTGATCACATCATTTAAGGGACATGCCAACTAAATTTTACATTGAATGATTTTTAAACGTGATTTTATTGTTTTGTTTAAACATTTTATGAGCTACATTGGTTCAGTCTATTGTTTTAGTTCTTCTAAAAACATATTGATTTTGGTTTAGGTTAAACAATGCATTACTGGTATTATCCTGCTTTTTTATGCATAAATTGGCATTGGGTCAAAAGTTAAAATCATGTGTTCAGATAACAGTAGTACATAGTTTCAAAAAGTATACAATTACACTTTTAGAGCTTCATGTCCCTTTAATAGATGAAAATTAAATAATTCCTAGGATATCCTTAAATAACATATTTGATTGGAATTGCATGCTCAATCCCATTCATTACATCAACATATGGAGTAGAGAATTCATTAACACCAACATTGTCAAATCAATATATTTTTATATTAAAGGGACACTGATATAAAATTATTAATGTTGTCATTCAGATAGAGCATGCAATATTAAGCAACATTTAAATATTATACTATAATCATATGTGAAATATTCTATTGCTAAATGTATTTTAAAATCAAGAATGTAAGTTTATCTGCAGCTCAATTTTGGTTGACAAACCTGGGTTTTTATTGATGATTGGTGGATACCTTCAACAAACAATATTTATTGAATCCAATATTGCTTATCTGCCTTTAAGATTAAAATGTAGCAACATTAAAATTATAATAGGAGTCAATGTTAAATCATTTGGAACACTTTGAACAGTGAAATCAATGATTGAAATAAATCATGTCAGTGTCCCTTTAATAAACATTAGATAAATTAATCCTTACATTCTTTGGATTAGACAATATTGATATCTAATTCACATATTCACTGTTGGAGTTACTTTATAGATATAAGCATACTCTAACAGCACCATGATTACATATTTGTACTAATCAATTTGGTTTGGTATTGTGATCAATATGTGTTGTGTCCTAAACAAGATTACTGTACATTGCACAAATGGCTCGATGTGCCACATGTCTTTGTTTATATTTGTCAACAGCTGTTATTCAAAATGTGGTTTGTGTGTATTCTTTTAAGAACATTGATCAATGGGTATATTTAGATATGCAATAGCATCGTATGAGATGAGTTTGATGTCTAATATAGTCAGAAATTAAACATATGTTCAATACATCTTTTTTTACAGAATCCCCTTGATTCAATCAAGCATTTTTTTTTAGAATGACTGCTCTATTCTTTACATTTTCAAGTTGATTATTCTTATAAATCGATACAGATGTGATTTAGTGATATCCCAAATGTGTTCACTAATATATATCTATATCATTCATAGAGAGAGTTGATGTGGGGAGCCCAGAGGAATCCAGCACCGACGCAGAGATGCCCTTGCGGTCTTCTGGTAAGTCCATTGACTCATTTATATGTCATTGAAGGTGTATTGTTAATCAATATTATGAACCTGATTCTGATGAAGCATAATATTTTAAACAAACATATAATTTACTCCTCTGATTATATATTCATTTTATTTGAATATTGAAAGATTAATAATTAAAACTTTCTTAGTCTACACCTTTGTTATTCAGAAGATGTATAGCATATGTTTGTTTCCATGTTCATTTTTGACAACAATCATCAAGTGATACACACATGAGAAATCTTAAATGTTCAATGTACTATGCTTTTATGATTTAAAAATTAATACAAACAATAAATTGAAAATCTGAATAATTGAGAATAACAAATCTAATGTCATTTGTATGCTCCATCAAAATGATGTAAATCATAACTTTGGGTGTGTATATCTTTAATGCAACATTGATGTGTGTCTTTGAGCAACAGTAACATATGTTATAATATCTGATCTTAACGTGTACACAACATGTTATGTTTTACAGAGATTGATTTAACATGTGGGACGGAGGAGGAAGAGACTCCCTTGAAGTCTGATGGTATGTGAAATATATCTAACATGTTTCCAACATGTTGCTTTATTGTAAATCATTTTATTGAAGACATTCAAAGTCTACAGCTTTTGCACTTTAAAAAGGAATATTTGTCTGTTCAAATACACTACTGCCCCCTTTATATATCAGGCATCATGAAGATATGCTTGGATTTGTTTAAATATTTGTATTTGAAATGCATGCCATCATGATGTCACATGCATATTCTAGGCCAAACCACAATAATAATTTTTTAATTGTACAGACAGTCATTGCTATTCATCTGAGTGCCTATATGCATACCATATCCTCATGTCATCATTGTTTAGAAATTCAAACACACTTCTAAGTATATTGCAAACATAATCAAGTTGAAATGCGTTGATTTGATTTCATTATGTATGAGATGTTAATATATTTATTATATTTATTTCAGATGGATCCTCCGCTTCTGGTCATCATTGTTCCTCCCCTGCCCAGTCCCCTGGCCAGCCCCCTGCCCAGTCCCCTGCCCAGCCCCTTGCCCAGCCCCCTGCCCAGCCCCCTGCCCAGTCCCCTGCCCAGCCCCCTGCCCAGCCCGGCCCTTCCCATTTGTCCTGTTCTATACCTCCCAAAAAACGCCCCTTCGTCCCCCTTCGCCGCTCTCCCCGTCTTTTGGCCCGTACAGCTAGCCCAGCTGCCCAGCCCCCAACTCACCACTCCCCAGCTGTACGGGCTACCCCAGAGCACCAGCCCATCCCTCCCCAACCCAATCCCATCCCACCCCAACCCAATCCCATCCCTCCACAACCCAATCCCATCCCTCCCCCCTGTCTCAACCTTCATTGTCCTGGGTGTCGGATTGTCCTTCCCAGGCACAGCTGTAAGTATCATTCAAAATCAACATTATAAGATACTTAAAGGTACACTGAATGAAAAAATTGTGATTCAAATAGAGCATGCAATGTTAATCAAATTTATAATTTACTACTCTTATCAATTATTCTTCATTCTCTTGCTATCTTTATTGAAACAAAGAAATGCCTATTTTTTTTTTATTCAAATAAAATATGGACATCTTTCTTTATTGTTGGATGAATGTATCCATCAATCAGCAGGGACAACCAAAGTTGATAACCAAAAATGGCCTGCCCTATAAACTTACATTCTTGCATTTAAAATATAGCTAGAGAATTCTAACATTTAAAGAATACCAGTAAATTAATAATTTCTTTTAATGTCATGCTCTATCTGAATCAGTAATTAAAATATTTAGGTTTACTGTCCCTTTAATTTGATATCACTACATATACCAATCACCACTATTTGGATCCAACAATGTATGTACAAATGTGCTTACATTATCTCTTGTATAACCCAGTGGGAATGTAATTTCTTCTGGTTGCTATGTTTACACAGCTTGTCCTCAACGCCAAAATGTTTAAGGATAGGTGTGCCTACCACAGTATAACAAAAATCTTTAAATTGCTAATGTAAGTACAATATAAATCCTTTAACAAGATTTTATACACTCAAGCTGTAAAAGTGGATCATCAAAAAACAATTAAAGGGGACAACATGTTGGATTAAAATGTCCATTTAATGGTTTAGGTCTGTCTGAAGAACATATTTCATGTGTAAATAATCAATGTCAACAAATTAATTTAAAGAATGATTTGTCTTTATGCTGACAATGTATCTTTGCTTTTTATTTTGTCTGTTGTTTAATTATCATTAATATTTGTTTTTTTCTTTATTTTAGGATGTGACTCAACATGGCTCATGCTAGAAGGTATAGCAGTGTAGAGCAGTGTAGAGCAGGCCGTGTTGAGGAACGCAGCTGCCTGAGAGGGATGGCCGACACCATCCAGGCCCAGCTACAGGTTCAGCATATGACTCTACGTCAGATGAGGCAGTGGAACTCAATGCTTGAATCTGTAGCTGGACAGGCACAGGACGATGAAGGGGATGACCATTAAGTGGAGGATCTGGAGATGCTCCAAGGGCGCTGTTAAGAATCCTCCGTCCACATGTTGATGTTTGTTTTTATGGTTGCCATTTGGCCTTTTTTTCTGTTTATTGTTGTGCCTGTTGCACTCTTTTACCTTGTCATATGTCTCCAATGGGGCTATGCTGGCCCTTGGCAACTCTCTTCATGGACTGTGATGCACTCTGTTACCTTGTCATATGTCTCCAATGGGGCTATGCTGGCCCTTGGCAAGTCTCTTCATGGACTGTGATGCACTCTGTTACCTTGTCATATGTCTCCAATGGGGCTATGCTGGCCCTTGTCAACTCTCTTCATGGACTGTGATGCACTCTGTTACCTTGTCATATGGCTCCAATGGGGCTATGCTGGCCCTTGGCAACTCTCTTCATGGACTGTGATGCACTCTGTTACCTTGTCATATGACTCCAATGGGGCTATGCTGGCCCTTGGCAAGTCTCTTCATGGACTGTGATGCACTCTGTTACCTTGTCTTATGTCTCCAATGGGGCTATACTGGCCCTTGGCAAGTCTCTTCATGGACTGAGATGCACTCTGTTACCTTGTCATATGTCTCCAATGGGGCTATGCTGGCCCTTGGCAAGTCTCTTCATGGACTGTGATGCACTCTGTTACCTTGTCATATGTCTCCAATGGGGCTATGCTGGCCGTTGTCAACTCTCTTCATGGACTGTGATGCACTCTGTTACCTTGTCATATGGCTCCAATGGGGCTATGCTGGCCCTTGGCAACTCTCTTCATGGACTGTAATGCACTCTGTTACCTTGTCATATGTCTCCAATGGGGCTATGCTGGCCCTTGGCAAGTCTCTTCATGGACTGTGATGCACTCTGTTACCTTGTCATATGGCTCCAATGGGGCTATGCTGGCCCTTGGCAACTCTCTTCATGGACTGTGATGCACTCTGTTACCTTGTCATATGACTCCAATTTTCCTGATCTTTACCAGATTATTTATAAACGTTGTTGATGTTTTCTGACATACTAATAAAAGACATGTCATTGCACGATTCTTTGCCCTCCTTATTCATGTAATTGATTGAAATCTCTAGTTTATCTTGTTGATCCTTAATGGGACCTACCAAAAATAATGGTGTTTCCTGAATCATATATGTAATACAATTGTAAATGACTTTAAGATTAACATCTCCAATGTAATTTTTATTTTTGTCTTTAGATATTTTTCTAAAAGCTTTATCATTGCATGATTATGATTAGCATAGTAATTATTTTATATATGTATATATAGATTGTTATTTGTGTATATATGTATATTTCAAATTTCACATCCATGTGTGTATTTATAAACTCTGCATGAATTGATGCACCTTTAACAAATGATCTGAGGATTGATCCAATGATATAATCCCTGTAAAGTGTTCATTTTATTGAAATAGTATTGTCTCTGTGTATCCTCTTTTTAAAAATAAAAATCATGTCCCTTTAAGTGATGGTGAGCACAATTGTTAATGAATGTATTTCCATTTCTAAAGCGTTTTTGTCCTTTTTACATGAACAAGGACATATAATCTTATTAATAAACAATCTTATTGTAATGTTGACAGCACATGTATTTCATTTTCAATTCTATCTTATTGTAAAAGTGTAACCAAATCAATCTCTGTGTGTAATGCGCATATTTTAGATGAGGAATATGTTTTTCAAAATATTGTTAAAAAATACTTCTCCTCCCATATATGGCTATAGGTAGTCTGACCATATTTCAACTTGAATAAATGACACGTTTGATCAATACATGTGTCATTATTGTTATTCCAAAACAATCTAAACATATCTTAAAACATCAATGGCATATGTTTTTCTCATGTGTATATTTTAAATGTTAAAGATATACACCATAGCTATAGTTAAAGGGACAGTCAAGTCCGAAAAGATGATTCATGATTTTGTGACATTCCTAGATAACAATCTAGACACATACTAGTTACAAAAATATAAATACGTTTCTTATTGATATGCCAAGCTGTCAACTGAGTCCTTGTATTGGCTGCGTTTTTTCAGCGATCTCGGATGCGCCATGTTGCTTAAGACATCACCTGCCAGGCTGTCCAATGATTCCTTGTATTGACTGACGTTTTTACGCGATCAAGGATGCACCTTTTATTGGATGGCGTTTTTACGCGATCAAGGATGCGCCTTTTTTTGTTTGCATTCTTACGTGATCAAGAATGTGCCTTTTATTGGATTGCGTTCTTACGTGATCAAGAATGTGCCTTTTATTGGATTGCGTTCTTACATGATCAAGGAAGCACCATGTTAATTAAGACGTCACATGCAAAGGTAAAAAAATGTCTGATTGTATTACGTAGTCCCGCAATATTTGTTTGTGCACGTTAAACACATTTGTGAATGAAGCCAAGTTTAAAAACATGGCGAATATGGATTGTTTGCATCATGTTACATTGTTGACCCATAGCTGATAAAGACCACCACATTCTCTTTTGCTGGATGTCTGGTTGAATAAACGAACGAAAGCAAAATGTTTTCATGCATATGATATTTCGAGGCAAGTGCAAATCTCTATAGTCCATGTTGTTTAATATGTTTGTCAACAATATGTTCCTTTTTATGAAAAATGACTGTTGTGTTTAATGTTAAAGATATCTAATTCATAAATATGCGCTATTGTGTTAGAATAAAGTAATCAATATGCATTTATCTTTATCATATGCTAAATATATGATGCCGACTTCTTCTAAATGTAATTTCGTCGTATTTTATTAAAGGTTCATTAGACACTCACATTATAAATCAAAATATTTTATTTTGTCTTTAGTTAGATAGTCCATTGTTTAACAAATACACGTCTCATTTTGCTTCTGTTCAAATAAAATGTAAGTAATTTTCAGACTCCTCGCCAAGACTCTAAGTTTCATGTGAGTACCATCTCCAGCTTTCTCCTGTTTGTGTAAAGGGTCTTTTCATATGTTAATGATGGGGTATTGTCTTGTTTTACGGTTGTAATGGGGGTTCATCTATATTTTCAATAGAGCTAACCCGATTTTCTTTGAAAGTGTTTAAAGCTTTGTAAGATTGATATGTTAATCTTGTTGTTTCTAGTAGTGTCTATTACATACAGTTCTGTTAAAAATATAGTATACTGTCACTTTAATGCAAATGTTTATTTTTGTATCATGTATGAGTTCCACATTGGTTAATCTCCAAATATATTATTGTTAGCATATTTTCACCCCCCACTCCTAAAAGGACTTTAAACCATATTCATTGTTAAAACAAATGTCTTTATAAAAATAAATTAACACAATAATGTCTCTTTAAGAAAATAAGAAAAACTTTATTTAACACGTCAATATAAATCTGTTTTCAATATTTATTGTTTGAACAAGTACATGTAGATATACCAACAATCTGAAAATATTATATGTTAGCATATGTAATTTTGTTAAAGGGACAGTTTAGAAAACAAATCATGTTTTGCATTATTATAAAAGTCAATTTTGTAATATCAATGATATCAAAGGTTTCTCACCAATTAATCATTTGTCTGTGTTTATTTTAATTTGCTAGCTAAACCTATGAGGTTCGTGTGCTCATTTCTTAGAGCTTGAAGAGTGCATGTAATCATTATGCAATTTGACCACTAGAGGGCATTTGGATAGCATTTGTATATCTAAAACCTTGTGCTCATACAGCATATTTACCATGTATTGATCATTGATGTCTAAAATGTTGTTATGTCAGAACAACAAATAAGTGGTCATTTTTCATAGGCATAGATACAAGGGTAAGCACATAAGTCACACGTATTTCTCCATGTTTTGTTGTTTCCAACTTGATAATGAGTAATACAGTGTTTTCTTTGTAATCAATAATTTTCTGACTGTCCCTTTAAGCTGTGTTATTGGCATTCAAACAGTAATATGCCATCATGGATAATTGTAATGGTAATTTTGTTTGCGATTCGGGAAACAGTTTGGACATCACATCACAGAAACCAATCAATATCATGAACAAGGATAGGTATGTGATGTGGTTTTCACACACTTATAACCCACACTCTGCAAACAATCTGCCTCCATGGACCCGGTCCCATAGAAGTAGATTATATACAGAGTGTGGTCCACAAGTGTATGAAAACCACATCATTACATACCTATCCATTACACATTAAATACAAATAACATTAAACATGAAAACAAATACTTACTTCCTCTTCCTTCCCCTCTTCCCACGGGGCTGAGGCTCTGGGAGGGTCAACTGCCGACTCCGACGAGTTCTCATTGGATATGTTGTGGGAAGAGTACTGGGACGACCAAGGTGAGGAGGAGGAGATGGGCCGGCAGGAGGAGATGGGCCGGCAGGAGAAGATGGCCCGGCAGGAGAAGATGGCCCGGCAGGAGAAGATGGGCTGGCAGGAGAAGATGGCCCAGCAGGAGAAGATGGCCCGGCAGGAGAAGATGGCCCGGCAGGAGAAGATGGCCCGGCAGGAGAAGATGGCCCGGCAGGAGAAGATAGCCCAGCAGCAGGAGGCCCAGCAGCAGGAGGCCCAGCAGCAGGAGGCAGACCAGGAGGCAGACCAGCATGCGCCTCCCGGAAGAAATTAAACATCTCTTGGTGGAGATTAAAGGTTCTGTTTTGGCCTTCTTCTATTCGAGTAAGGATGTTTATTATTTGGTTTTGGCCTTCAATGATTTTGTTTTGTCCTTCAAGAATTCTAGTTCGGCCTTCTATATTTTGTATCCGGGAGTTACGCATCTGGTCAATGTAGTCTAGTAGAACCCGCACCTCCGCTATTTCCTCTTGTTGTGCTTGTCGGGGTGCCCGTGCACGGCGGGGTGCGGGTCCTTGAGGGGCCTCTGGTTCCGCGGCCTCTTCCTCTGGTTCCGGGGCCTCTTCCTCTGCTTCCGTGGCCTCTTCGTCACGGGGGTACTCTTCCCTCCGAGGTGGAAATTCATCCCCACCACTCTCATCCCAGGGAAAAGGAGGAGCCTGTATTTGCTTGCTGTCTCCTCCCCAGACTCTGTATATTTGAAAAAGAAAGAAATGTATATATTAGCATATTTCCAAATAAAGCTTTAAATGACTTAGTTTATGATACAATTACAAATGCAGCCTCATTAATCCACTTTGAAATCTAACAATCAATACGATTTCCGCATTTTCTAAACCGTGTTTGTGATATCTCTGTTCAATCTGAATGTTTTAGCGTTTGTTTTCAGTCTGTTTAAATGCACACCTAACCTATAGCCTAGATACTGATGTAACCGCAAAGTAATTGTGAATGCGTGTAAACAACGTTATAGCATTAATCTGATCCTTAAAGGGACATGAAACCCAATGTTTTATCTTTCATGATTTAGAAGCATACAATTATAATCAACTTTCTAATGTACTTTTCTTATCTAATTAGCTTCATTCTCTGGATATTCTTTGCTGAAAAGCATATCTAAATATGCTTAGAAGATGCTGATTGGTAGCTGAATATAGCTGCCTCCTGTGATTGGTTCACCGTGTGCATGGCTATTTCTTCATTAAAGTATATCTAAAGAATGAATCAAATTAGGTAATATAAGTAAATTTGAATGTTTGGTCAAATTGTATTCTCTACCTCAATCATGAAAGTAAAGGTTTGCGTATAGTGTCCCTTGAAATATATTCGTATGTGAATTTATTCTTAAATGAGCTTACCGTCAGATGAGAATGGCAGGTTCCCGGTATCAATTCCTCCGATACCGACTACATCCACCTCGGAGATGCTGGGACGCAACATTTCCTCCCATCGGCAGTAAGCGATTTCCAGTGCAGGGCCGCCACCGGTTCCTGCGGCATGTCGGGCCTCCAGGCTTAACTTTTTCTTAAGATCCATCTTGCAGTCCCGGTATCGATTTTTTATAGAGTCCATATCTCTATTCCGTCCACCCACTGCATTGACTGCATTCCTTATCTCATGCCAGAGCTTCCTCTTCTCAGTCGGGGTTGTCTTCTGATGCTGCAGCCTCCTATACCTGGCCATATAGGCTTCTACGAGGGCCTCCTTCTCCTCCATCGAAAACCTCGCCTCCCTAGTCGCCTTGGCCTTCCCCTGTGACAATGCCCTCTGTTTCCCGGACTGTGAAGCCCTACTCTGTCCGCCACTGGGCCCAGCCACTTGTTCATCTTGAACCAAGTGGCTGGGTCCACCCACCGCTTCCACCCCCGCTTCCTGCCCCCCTTCCTGCCCCCCTTCCTGCCCTGTTCCTCTCCCCCTCCCTCTCCTCCCCCCTCTACCTCTCCCCTGGCTGCCCTCCATCTGTTCCCTAAACTAAACCCCAACTAAGCAAACAAAAAGTGAGTGTGATCAAATGAAAGGGGGTCAAAATAAAGAACTATAAAGACCAAAAAAAGTGCTGAAAGTGTGAAAGGGATATAAATAAAAGAGGGTAAGGAGTATTTAAATGAACAAAATGAAGAAGAAGACTAAAAGGAGGATATGTAAACTAAATGTAACTACGGGATGGGTATGGGATAAGAGTAAATGGGATGAAAGGGAATGGGACTACAGGGAATGGGGTATGGAGTGTAGTATGAGAGGGTATGGGGTATGGAGTGTATGTAGTGTTATTGATAAGTGTATGTATGTATTGAATGTGTTTGCGTGTAAATGTGTTAAGTGTACAGAAAAAGCACTCGCTCGCTAACTCACACTACTACTAATTCTCACTAACTCACACTACTACTAATTCTCACTAACTCACACTACCACTAACTCTCACTAACTCCCACTACCACTAACTCTCACTAACTCCCACTACCACTAACTCACGCTCCCACTAACTGACTCTATCACACTACCACTAACTCTCACTAACTCCCACTACCACTAACTCACTCACGCTCCCACTAACTGACTCTCTCCCACTACCACTAACTCCCACTCCCACTCCCACACTCACGATAACACTAACAACTGACTCTCTCACACTAACACTAACTCACTCACAATAATGCTCAAACTCTCTAATCTTAAACCTCCAATCTCCAAAGACCCACCAGCAACACAGTCAAAGAAGCCATGCTTGTGTGGTGCTTATATACCCTGTGTAAATGTTTAATGATGTACCAATTTGCGTTGTAAATTGTGTTCAGGTGTGCTTTATTAGCAATTAGTATTTGTGCAATGTGTATTAGGTGTGTGAATTTGCGCATGCTCATTTTGAGTTAGTATTTGTGGAATGTGTAGAATGCGATGATGTCATAGTGCTCGTTTTCTATAACATTGACCAATAGTATTATGTTTAAATGTGAATTTGCGATGGTGTGGTATTAGTGAAGTGTTGTATATGTATGTTTGTCCTAATATATAGTGATATTGAATGCGATTATTTTGCTAGTGTATGTATTTTTTTTATTTTCCTTGTTGTTATTTTGCGTATTTCCGCATCTTAAAGTATATGCGTATTCCCTGTATTTTATTTAATAAAAATTCCCCCCGCTTGTGAATGTGTAATGCTTATGTGCTTTGTTTAGTGATTGTTGTTGTGACATTTGCGGCGTGTTATTGTTGTGCATGATGTGGTATGCGTCATATGACCGAGCTGTGCGTGTTTCTCGCGAGATCGAGTGTTAGGTGAAAAAAGCGTGTTTGTTTGTTTTTCCATTGATCTCTATGGGAGACTGTCAAACGCGGGCAGGATTCCGCGTGTGAAATACAAGCGTTAGGAGTATCGTTAGAAGGTTTTGTTTGAACTCTAAATACCGGAGTCAAACAATGCCGTGCGTTAGACATAAACCACGCGTAGCGTTAGCACACCATCTACCGCCAAACTCCAAATCTAGCCGAAAGATTCCCAAACCTCAAGATCCTTATAAAACCCCTCCCACCTCACACATACCTCAGTCTTTACTTTGCTTCCGCTGGAAGTGATTGAAGATTGAAGATGTGCATTTGATTCTTCAGAGAGAGGGGGTTTTCAGTCTATATTGAAGCCCGGTTTTCCCTTAGAGTACAGTGCTTGTCAGAGGGATGTATATAGGGTATGGTTTGTGATTATTTTTTTCACCTCAGGGGAAATCTTTCATAAACCCTCTATAACTGGTCGCAGGAACTTGTTTTTTACCTCCTTCATGGATCTACAATATACTCCTCTTTCATAACCTCTGCTGATATGTTTCAGTACTGGTTTGGCTGTCTGCAGCTTGTTTGCTAGAGGACAAGTGTCTATTGGTAAGTATAGTTTATTAACATTTAGACACTAGGCACTTTTTAAGTTTTTATATATATTTGCTAATGTTTCTAATATTGTTTATTTACTGTTTAATATCCCATTAACCCCTTCATTGCCAGGACTCATTTGGCTACATCGCAACAATGTAAAAATTGAAATCATGCAATTGTGTAATTTCAATGATGGGATCGGGTCGGGGGTGCCTATGATGCTAGATACGACCCCTATATAGGAAGCGGCTATGGTTTAAGGACAGCCAAATGGCTAGAAGGTTCTATGTTGTCCTAACGGCGCTAAAGTCCAGTGCAGTTAGGACGGCAGAGAACGTCCTAACAGTGGGAAGGCGTTAATCTACACTACAAGGTTAGACCCCGGGACCAATTTATCATGGCCCGAATAGGGCCAAATACCCGTTTCCATGTGACCCTTCAGGCTCGCTGGAAACATGAGTTAAGAAGCAGCGGTCCTAAGACCGCTGCTCCTTAACTCATCCGACACCCCCTGCTAGCAGCCGATTGGCCGCGAATCTGCAGGGGGCGGCATTGCACAAGCAATTCACCAGAACTGCTTGTGCAATGATAAATGCCAACAGCATATGCAGTTGGCATTTATCATTGTCTGGCGGACATGATTGTTACAGCGGATCATGTCCGCCAGACAAATGCTAAATCGGCCTCATTGACTTGTTTTCAAGCTCAGTATTAAGCAGAAGATGTTTCTCAGACTATCAGTGTTGATGAAAGCTGTGAAGGGTGATTTTATTTGTTATCATTTAAACATCAGTAGATTTCTGTTGTGCTTGAATGAACCCGCTGAGCTCCATTAGTTAATTTCCATTCTGCATTGATTTAAATCTGACATCTTCACTCTTCTTTGTGTCTGTAAAGGAAAAGCTTACTGAGCACTAAACTCCAGCACAATAACTCATAGGCTAAGCATCTCTAGAAATCATATAACATGACCCTAGGCATTAACCCTTGCATGTCTATAATTATAAAATGTCATAAGTACTCTAATTTATTTAAGTTTTACACCATTCACATATGGGGAGATATTTATCAAAGCCTCAACTTTGTTGCATTCGCCGGCACCAATACGCTCGCCTAACATCGCGGCCGCATATCTCAATACGCTCTCCTTATTTATAAAAAAAGCTGGCAAAAAGACGCACACCAAGCATGGGGCGATGAGCATGAGATGAGAATGTTTTTAACTAGCAGTCATCGATCTTGCGTCTATTCGGCTTTTCCCCAACTTTATTTATATGGTCACTAAACGCTGCCACTATACTAAAATGTTTAACCCCTATCCCGCCACACTCCAACACCGCTGCAACCTAAATAAAGTTGTTAACCCCTATCCCACCGCTCCCGGACCTCGCTGCAACCTAAATAAAGTTCTTAACCCCTATCCCGCCGCTCCCCAACCCTGCCGCAACCTAAATAAAGTTATTAACCCCTAAACCTCTGGCCTCCCACATCACTACCACTAACTAAACCTATTAACCCCTAAACCATCAGCCCCCCACATCGCCAAAAGCTAAATTAAGCTATTAACCCCTAAACCTAACAACCCGCTAACTTTAAATTAAAATTACAACATCCCTATCTTCAAATAAATTTAAACTTACCTGTAGAACTAAAATAAACTATATTAAACTATTAATTAACCTACGCTAACTATAATCCTACAATTTAATTAAACTATCAATTAAATAAAATAAATTACATATTAAAAACCTAACCCTACTCAAATGAATTAAATATACAATTAAACATTATTAAAAGTACTAAATTACAGAAAAAAACAAACACTAATTTACATAAAAAAAACAAACACTAAATTACGAAGAAAAAAACAAACACATTATCAAAAATTAAAAAGAATTACACCTAATCTAATAGCCCTATCAAAATAAAAAATTCCCCCCAAAATAAAAAAAACCCTAGCCTACAATAAACTACCAATGGCCCTTAAAAGGGACTTTTGTGGGGCATTGCCTCAAAGAAATCAGCTCTTTTACCTGTAAACAAAATTACAAACACCGACCAACAGTAAAACCCACCACCCAACCCCCTCAAATAAAAAACCTAATATATCTAAAAAAAAAATATCTAAAATAATCTAAGCTCCCCATTGCCCTGAAAAGGGCATTTGTATGGGCATTGCCCTTAAAAGGGTATTTAGCTATTTTACATGCCCAGACCCTAATCTAAAAATAAAACCCACCCAAAAAAACCTTAAATAAACCTAACATTATTATTAATCCACTTGCAGTTATTGAAGTCCCGCTTGAAGGATCCATCCAGCCGGCAAGAAGTCTTCATCCAGACGGCCTCTTCCATCTTCATCCAGCTGGCGAAGTCCTCATCCAGGCGGCAAGAAGTCTTCATCCAATAAGTCTGATTGGAACAGCCAATAAGATGAGAGCTGCTCAAATCCTATTGGCTGATTGGAACAGCCAATAGGATTTTAGCAGCTCTAATCCTATTGGCTGATTGAAATCTTTCAGCCAATAGGAATGCAAGGGACGCCATCTTGGATGGCATCACTTGCATTGAAGTTCCAGTTTACTGCGGCGACGTATGAAGAGGATGCTCGGCGCCGGATGTCTTCAGGATGGACCCGCTTCCTCGCCAGATAGATGAAGATAGAAGTTGCCGTCTGGATGAAGACTTCTTGCCGCCTGGATGAGGACTTCGCCGGCTGGTTGAAGATCGAAGAGGCCGTCTGGATGAAGGCTTCTTGCCGGCTGGATGGATCCTTCAAGTGGGACTTCAATAACTGTAAGTGGATCATCGGGGGTTAGTGTTAGGTTTATTTAAGGGGTTTTTGGGTGGGTTTTATTTTTAGATTAGGGTCTGGGCATGTAAAAGAGCTAAATGCCCTTTTAAGAACAATGCCCATGCAAATGCCATTTTCAGGGCAATGGGGAGCTTAGGTTATTTTATTTAGGGGGGTTGGTTGGTTGGGTGGTGGGTTTTACTGTTGGGGGTGTTTGTATTTTTTTTTAAAGGTAAAAGAGCTGATTTCTTTGGGGCAATGCCCCACAAAAGGCCCTTCAAAAGGCCATTGGTAGTTTATTGTAGGCTAGGGTCTTTTATATTTTGGGCAGGCTTTTTTATTTTGATAGGGCTATTAGATTAGGTGTAATTCGTTTTTATTTTTGATAATGTGGTTTTTATTTTTCGTAATTTAGTGTTAGTTTTTTTTGTAACTTAGTGTTTGTTTTTTTCTGTAATGTTGTATTTTTAATAATGTTTAATTGTATATTTAATTAATTTGATTAGGGTTAGGTTTTTTAATATGTAATTTATTTAATTTAATTGGTAGTTTAATTTAAGTGTAGGATTATAGTTTGGGTAGGTTAATTAAGTTTATTTTAATTTTACAGGTAAGTTTAAATTTATTTGAAGATTTAAAGCTAGCGGGTTGTTAGGTTTAGGGGTTAATAGCTTAATTTAGTTTTTTGCGATATGGGGGGCTAACAGTTTAGGGGATAATAGGTTTAGTTAGTGGTAGTGATGTGGGAGGCCAGAGGTTTAGGGGTTAATACGTTTATTTAGTGGCAGCGGTGTCGGGGAGCGGCGGAATAGGGGTTAATAACTTTATTTAGGTTGCAGCGATGTCAGGGCGGCAGATAAGGGGTGTTTAGACTCAGGTTTTACGTTAGGGTGTTAGGTGTAAACGTAACTTGTTTTCAACCATAGAAATCAATGGGATATCTGGCAGCATCGAACATAAGCTTTCGGTGCTTTCAGAGTAACATTGATTATTATGGCATCCGCGGCCTCCAGGGTGGTGGATTCAAAACCAGGCACGTTGGGCCAGAATAGCTGCGAGCGTACCTGTTAAAAGTTTGATAACTTGGAAGAAGTGTTAAATAAAGCTGAATGTGTATTCGCAACATCTGTAATGACGTAAGCATCGATCTGTGTCGGATTGAGACCGGCATTGATAACTAGGTCGGATCAAGCTTGCAACAATTACGCTGTGGAATTCCGGCGAATTTGCGGTTGACAGCTTGATAAATAGGCCCCATGAAGTCACATGTCTGTATAGGTGTCACATGTCACATGTCTGTATAGGTGTCACATGTCACATGTCTGTATAGGTGTCACATGACCACTAAAGTAATACAGATCATTCACACTAACTGTTAGCCACACAAATACCTGATCTATAACAATGGAAAAAGGGCACTTGTGTAAAATTGGATGGTGGACTTCTATATAGGATATTTTGTGCAAATCTTGTGCAATTGATTTATTCAAAGGGACAGTCTACGCCAAACTTTTTATTGTTTAGAGATTGTTTAAAGATAGATAATCCCTTTATTACCTATTCCCAAGTCTTGCATAACCAACACTGTTATATTAATACACTTTTTACCTCTGTGATTACCTTGTATCTAAGCCTCTGCAGACTTGAATTTTAGCTAATCAGTGCTGACTCATAAATAACTCCACGGAAGTGAGCACAACCAGCAACAAGTTTTGCAGTATGGTGCGGTAAGGCTATACTGCTGAAAAATTGGCCATTGCGCGTGGAATGGCAGGTCCCCTGTATTACAAGTCGCGGCGGTATAGCTATACCACAAGAATTTTAGCCTATAACGCAACAATCTATTCTGCACTCAAAAAATTACGCTTAAGTGCGGGATTTCCATAACGCTCTATTACAGGTTGTGCGGTCCGACTAAAAAGCTTACGTTACAGCCTATACCGCCCTGATCCATACCGTGATCTGAGACCAGGCTCATAACTAAAATGTTACAAAGTACACTAACACCCATAAACTATCTATTAACCCCTAAACCGCCACCCTCTCACATCGCAAATACTATAATAAACCTATTAACCCCTAAACCCCCGCCCACCCAAATAACCAACACTATATATTGTGACACTTGGGGGAGAAGTAGATGGCATAACCTGATTCTCTTCTGACTGAGAATCATCCTGAGACATACATTTATCAGCTAAAATATGTTCTTTGCAATGTAAGGCCCTTTCAGTACATGAGGGGCACATTTGAAGTGGGGGTTCCACAATGGCTTCTAAACACATAGAACATTGGCTTTCCTCAATGTCAGACATGTTAAAACAGGCTAGTAGTGACCACAAACAGGCTGAAAACACTTTATTTTTTGAAAAAAATAACAATCTGAAAAAAAGGTACTGCGCCTTTAAGAGAAAAAAAGCATAACATTTTTCCAAAACTGCTTTAAAACGATAAAATTATCTCAATTTTATGATAAATGTATCCCAACTTATCAGCTAAGATTGCCCCACAAGGAAAGGAATACTTAACCCTTAAGAACAAAAAACATTATATCAAAAACGTTATAGTTAAACAAAAACACCCCCTGCACCTCGCCACAGCCCTGCTGTGGCGCCTACCTGCCCTCAGGGGTCTGCAAAATCGGAGTAACCCTTCGATTAGGCCCAAACTTTCCTGAAAGGCCCACCGGAGTTGGAGCTTGCTGCTTGCATGGGAAAAACAACTGCGCAACTGAGGCGCGAAAATAGACCCCACCCATCTAACTCGATGTCTCACAGCCTTAACAATAACCGCACCAGAGCGGTCTAAAACCTAGCCATGTGGGTTCATATACCCATCTAAGTGAAGCCATGTGTACCAATTGTTAAAATCAAATCAAAATGTTTGCCATAAAAAACGTTATTTTAACTCCCAACATAGAAACGTTTGCCGACAAACATTCTGTCATCAGTGTCAACCATTTTTTATAGCCCAACATACAGGTCCAGTAATACCCCTCTCTATACATTAGGATGTGCAGAACACTGTAATGTCAAATATTTACAGTAAATACAAAGAATAACACTTTATTAATATGAATATTGCATAAATATGACTTTTCATGTTTTCATCTACTTGACTGCAAAGGGCTCCAATGCACATATATACATATATATTTATGTATTTATATGTGTATATATGTCTGTAAATACATATATACACAAATAAATACATATGTGCACACATATAAACATATATATATATATATATATATATATATATATATATATATATATATATATTTATATATATACATACATACAGAGGGACGCGCACTCACAGGAACAAACAACCAGCTCAATACCCTTGTTAGCCTGTTCTATGGCGATTTACCACCTGGGTGCAGCTTCTTGTAGCCCAGTAATGCTTTTTACAGAGTAGAACTTTCCTGTAGTATATCAGTCTGATCCCGCCTATTATGGTCAGTCCAGCACCGAAATACCAGGCAATTCCTCTCTAAACAAGGAACACAGCAGCCTCAGATGATCGTTTCGGCCTTCATTGGGCCTCGTCAGTGAGGTGTAGCCATATTCCTCTAAGCGCATTGAGCAAGGAGTCCACGTCTGGTTTCCCCTTTTTTCCTTAGGGAGACTAAATACACACAGAGAGAAGTGCACTCACAGGAACGAAGAACCAGCTCAATACCATTGTTAGCCTGTTCTATGGCGATTTACCACCTGAGTGCAGCTTCTTTTTAGCCCAGTAACGCTTTTCACAGAGTAGAACTTTCCAGTAGTCTATCAGTCTGATCCCGCCTATTACGCTCAGTGTGCTTAGAGGAAAATATATTTGAAGTATATTCCCATTGATATTTTACATATATTTTTTGTGTGGATTTCCCCCCCCCCCCCAACTTTTTCAGCTCCAATATGTCAGGGTACATGTGAAGTAACATTAAATAAACTACAGATGTATCACATAATTTAATATTTAATTTTAGCTAATATCTAATTTGATATGAATTGGTCTCACTACAGCCCCTGCCCCCTCACTGTTTAAGACAAGTTGAGAACAAAAGGGATGATACAATTGTTCAATTAGTGAAGATAGATCACTAATTGAACCTTTGAAGCCAAGGCTTTACAGGGAAGGGAAACATTTGCTAAATTAGTGAAGGAAGATTTCTTCAAAGGAAGCCTTTATAAGAAGTTTTTACTATCTGTAAACGACAGTCGCTAGGTCTGGGGATGATCTTTTGAAGCCTAAGTGTATGCAGAGAAGAACCGGTTTACAGAGGGAAGTGACCGTTCACACTTCGGTGAAAATTGGTACATGCTGAGTTTTCAACACACAAATTCCTTGTGGAAATTTAGCTCTTAATAGCAAAATGTGTACTTTGAAAGCATAAAGGTCTAGGAGATTTAAGTTTGAACAAACTATCTATATAAATATGTGCCTCAGACTGTCCAAATAAATTGTATAAATGTATAATTATGGATCTGAGAAGAAATGCCTAACAGTAACATATTAGATAAGTACTTGATGAATTTAATAAGTAGCTATATAGTCATTGTAAAATGTTTAAACAACCTGTTTTAAAATGGATAACATTTTCTTACATCTTTCAGACATCTAATAGGTGCACATGTAATCGGTACTGTAAATTGTACCATATGTTTTTATAAACTCAGCAAGAGATATACAGATATGCAATATTTATATTAATATGGGATGTAAATATAGCTATATGAAATTACATCTGATTGCTACTCACGAGGTATGTCTATGATATAAAATGGTGACTAGGAAATGCAATATATTAAATGAACTGAAATATCAATTAGATCCATGCTAAAAATATTAAAATCCTCTTAAAGGGACAGTCTACACCAGAATTGTTATTGTTTTAAAAGATAGATAATCCCTTTATTACCCATTTCCCAGTTTTGCATAACCAACACAGTTATAATAATATACTTTTAACCTCTGTGATTATCTTGTATCTAAGCCTCTGCAAACTGCCCCTTTTTTCAGTTCTTTTGACAGACTTGCAGTCTAGCCAATCAGTGCCTGCTCACAGATAACTTCTTGTGCACGAGCACAGTGTTATCTATATGAAATACGTGAACTAACACCCTCTAGTGGTGAAAAACTGTTAAAATGCAATCTGAAAGAGGTGGGCTTCAAGGTCTAAGAAATTAGCATATGAACCTCCTAGGTTAAGCTTTCAACTAAGAATACCAAGAGAACAAAGCAAAATTGGTGATAAAAGTAAATTGGAAAATTGTTTAAAATTACATCCTCTATCTGAATCATGAAAGTTTATTTTGGCCTAGACTGTCCCTTTAAGTGCCATAATGAAGTGGAATATACTCATGTTTAGTATGAAAATACTTAGGGTAAATAGTATAAAATGACCCCATCTATATTGAACATATAAGTTATTAAAGCTGGAAATTAAAGTGTATTTAATAAACACTGTAAAAGTTAGATATTAAACTGTTAGCAGTGTTGATAATTAAAGTGCATTTCTGGTCGTCTGCTGCCCCCTAGTGGACTAAAATTGGTATGACAGCCAAACAAATTGACTGTCAGAACTTATGCCTTCCCAGTAAGCCAATTAAATGTTCAGCTCCAAGGCCCTATAAAGAGACAAGCACCGTGGTGCGTATCCAAAACAGTCACCAAAGATTACAAAATAGATACGCGCTTATCGCTTGATAAAAGCCTGTTGCATAGGAAAGAAAGGGGCTTTTTTCTTTTTTTGCTGAACTTTGGACTGAATAATAACCTGGCTGCTTTTCAGAACACTGTCTGTCTCTATAAGCAAAATTTGGGCTAAACTTTCTTTATCCATAATTGCAATACCTCTCATATGAGGTGAACTGGATTAATCTGAAGAAGCTGAAACTTTCAAATTGATTTATTGGGTGATGTATGAGGTTGCTCTATATTTTTAATGTTTTAAACAAAGGTGTTCTAAAGTTATAGTTAGATTGCAGCTGTTAATTTATATTGGTGTTTTAAGTTTATATCCATAATCCTGTGTAGTTTAGAACTAGTCATATTGATGCTAAATAATTTTATTTGCTAGAGAGGATTTTACATCCCATATTTATATGTCAGTTTGTCTATCGTGAAATTTCAATTAATTTGGTTATTGTAGTTAAACCTCTCTGGTGTTATTTAGTTATTTGTAGATATTGTGTTTTATTATGGCTAAACAAAAGGTTATTTCAGCTCAGATTAATTGGCATATAAATTGGCTGTTAAAGTATCTTGTTATACTGTTTAACTAAGCACTGTTAAGTTAGCTGTCCATATTCTGGTATTTTAATGCAATTCATTGTGAGTAAGGTTAATTTTAAAGATATATTTTTATGATCTGCTGTATAGAATATTGTAACGGAATAAGTGTGAATAATTTATTCATAATCTAGTTTCTACATAAATGTAATTCAATGTGTATATAAATTTAACTAATCAAGAATTTAGGAATAAATATTATTTTGTAATTGTTACGTATATACATTTTATTGGTTGGCAACTGCTAAGATAAAGAAAGAGAGAGTGTAAAGAGAAGATATGGCCTGAGAGAGAATAGAGGGGGTAAAAAGAGAGATTGGAGAGAGGAGGCAGTGGAGAAAGATAGATGAGAGATCATTATAAAAAAAATTCCAGGTCTGCTATGACCTCACATTAATTTCAACACTCTCTGCTTTCTTTCAGTTCACAACATTTTTCTGTCCAACTGTTGTCTTCCCCAGAACCCTAGTTGATGTTGCTAACTGCTATGCACTTATTTTTGTTTTTATTACTGCATGTAGCATTATTTAATTTGTGGTATAAAACAAACAATATTTAAAAAATACTTCACAATAAGGTGTTTCATATTGGCTAAACATATGCAAAGGGGGGTAGTGGGTGTGGTATAAGTGGGCAGTGGGTGTGGTATAAGTGGGCAGTGGGTTTGGTATAAGTGGGCAGTGGGTGTTGTATAAGTGGGTAGTGGGTGTGGTATAAGTGGGCAGTGGGTGTGGTATAAGTGGGCAGTGGGTTTGGTATAAGTGGGCAGTGGGTGTTGTATAAGTGGGTAGTGGGTGTGGTATAAGTGGGCAGTGGGTGGGATCAAAAGGGGAAAGTAACATTTTGGGCTGGCTAGTAGTTTAAAGTGAAAGTAAATCATAGCATTTTATAAACGCTAGGATTGACTATTGAAACAAATAAAGGGGACTTTCATTCATGAAGTATAAAGATACTTGATGTAGAAACCTCCTTTATTTGTTTCAATTGATCGCCGTTCTTAGCTGCTACAGCAGCCCACGGCTAAGATTTTTTTGCTAAGAGGTGACGATTTCACCTCTTAGCCAATAGCTGTGCGGTACATCTGGCTTGGTGCCCAGCTAAGAATAGTGACCGGTTGAAACAAATAAAGGCGCTTTCTACATCAAGCCTCTTATACTTCATGAATGAAAGTCCCCTTTATTTGTTTCATTAGTCAATACTAGTGTTTATAAAATGCTAGGATTGACTTTCACTTTAAGGCTTTAACATTTGAGTCCTGTGTATGTACACATATTATTTCATATGAGTCCTGTGTATGTACACATATTATTTTATTTGAGTCCTGTGTGTGTACACATATTATTTCATCTGAGTCCTGTGTATGTACACATATTATTTTATTTGAGTCCTGTGTATGTACACATATTATTTCATCTGAGTCCTGTGTATGTACACATATTATTTCATATGAGTCCTGTGTATGTACACATATTATTTTATTTGAGTCCTGTGTGTGTACACATAGGGGGGTAGTTATCAAGCCGTCTACTTTTCTGGCTTCGCTGGCCCAATACGCCCGCCTAAGCTCGCCTCACATCGCCGCCGCGGACCTGAAAAATATGCCTAAGTTATCAAATAAAGCTGTCAAAAAGCCGCGGGGTGATGAGCAGCGGACTGTGAGAGTTATCACTCATCCGATCTCGCTGCCCTTCGGCTTTTTCCCAGCTTTATTGCTAGCCTGTCACTAAGAACTCACACTAAACCACACTGTTCTACCCCCTATACCGGCGCCCCCGGAGCCTCCCGCAACTCAATAAAGTTACTAACCCCTAAACCGCCGCTCCTAGACCCCGCCGCAACTCTTATAAATGTATTAACCCCTAAACCGCCGCTCCTAGACCCCGCCGCAACTCTTATAAATGTATTAACCCCTAAACCGCCGCTCCTAGACCCTGCCGCAACTCTTATAAATGTATTAACCCCTAAACCGCCGCTCCCGGACACCGCTGCCACCTACAGTATACCTAGTAACCCCTATCCTGCCCCCCCTACACCGTCGCCCTCTATTATAAAATTATTAACCCCTATCCTGCTGATCCCGCACCTCTCCGCAACTAAATAAATAGTTTAACCCCTAAACCGCCGCTCCCTGAACCCGCCGCAACCTATATTAAACCTATTAACCCCTATCCTGCCCCCCCTACACCGTCGCCACCTATAATAAATTTATTAACCCCTATCCTGCCCCCCACTACACCGCCGCCACTGTAATAAAATGATTAACTCCTAAACCTAAGTCTAACCCTAACCCTAACGCCCCCCTAACTTAAATATTAATTAAATAAATCTAAATAAATTAACTCTTATTAACTAAATGAATCCTATTTAAAACTGAATACTTACCTTTAAAATAAACCCTAATAGAGCTACAATATAAATAATAATTATATTCTAGCTATCTTAGGATTTATTTTTATTTTACAGGTACCTTTCAATTTATTTTAACCAGGTACAATAGCTATTAAATAGTTATTAACTATTTAATAGCTACCTAGCTAAAATAAAGAGAAATTTACCTGTAAAATAAATCCTAACCTAAGTTATAATTACACCTAACACTACACTATACTTTAATAAATTATTCCTATTTAAAAATAAATACTTACCTGTAAAATAAACCCTAAGATAGCTACAATATAATTAATAATTATATTGTAGCTATCTTAGGATTTATATTTATTTTACAGGTAACTTTGTATTTATTTTAGCTAGTTAGAATAGTTATTAAATCGTTATTAACTATTTAATAACTACCTAGCTAAAAGAAATACAAAATTACCTGTAAAATAAATCCTAACCTAAGTTACAATTAAACCTAATACTACACTATCATTAAATTAATTAAATAAACTACCTACAAATAACTACAATTAAATACAATTACATAAACTAACTAAAGTACAAAAAATAAAAAAAGCTAAGTTACAAAAAATAAAAAAATAAGTTACAAACATGTTAAAAATATTACAACAATTTTAAGCTACTTACACCTAATCTAAGCCCCCTAATAAAATAACAAACCCCCCAAAATAAAAAAATGCCCTACCCTATTCTAAATTAAATAAATTTCAAAGCTCTTTTACCTTACCAGCCCTTAAAAGGGCCATTTGTGGGGGCATGCCACAAAGAAAACAGCTCTTTTGCCTGTAAAAGAAAAATACAACCCCCCCCAACATTAAAACCCACCACCCACATACCCCTAATCTAACCCAAACCCCCCTTACAAAAACCTAACACTAATCCCCTGAAGATCATCCTACCTTTAGTTGTCTTCACTCAGCCGAGCCACCGATGGAACTGAAGAGGACATCCGGAGCGGAAGAAGTTAATCCTCCAAGCGGCGCTGAAGAAATCTTCCATCCGATGAAGTCATCATCCAGGCGGCGCTGAAGAAAAGTCTTCGATCCGGCCCATGTCATCTTCAAAGAGGCGCTGAAGAGGTCTTCTATCCGGGCGAAGTCATCTTCCAAGCTGGGTCTTGAATCTTCCTTCCGCCGACGCGGAACCACCTTCTTCACCGACGGACTACGACGAATGACGGCTCCTTTAAGGGACGTCATCCAAGATGGCGACCCTCAATTCCGATTGGCTGATAGGATTCTATCAGCCAATCGGAATTAAGGTAGGAAAAATCTGATTGGCTGATGGAATCAGCCAATCAGATTGAGCTCGCATTCTATTGGCTGTTCCGATCAACCAATAGAATGCGAGCTCAATCTGATTGGCTGATTGGATCAGCCAATCGGATTGAACTTGAATCTGATTGGCTGATTCCATCAGCCAATCAGAATTTTACTACCTTAATTCCGATTGGCTGATAGAATCCTATCAGCCAATCGGAATTGAGGGGACGCCATCTTGGATGACGTCCCTTAAAGGAGCCGTCATTCGTCGTAGTCCGTCGGTGAAGAAGGTGGTTCCGCGTTGGCGGAAGGAAGATTCAAGACCCGGCTTGGAAGATGACTTCGCCCGGATAGAAGACCTCTTCAGCGCCTCTTTGAAGATGACATCGGCCGGATCGAAGACTTTTCTTCAGCGCCGCTTGGATGATGACTTCATCGGATGGAAGATTTCTTCAGCGCCGCTTGGAGGATTAACTTCTTCCGCTCCGGATGTCCTCTTCAGTTCCATCGGTGGCTCGGCTGAGTGAAGACAACTAAAGGTAGGATGATCTTCAGGGGATTAGTGTTAGGTTTTTGTAAGGGGGGTTTGGGTTAGATTAGGGGTATGTGGGTGGTGGGTTTTAATGTTGGGGGGGGGTTGTATTTTTCTTTTACAGGCAAAAGAGCTGTTTTCTTTGGGGCATGCCCCCACAAATGGCCCTTTTAAGGGCTGGTAAGGTAAAAGAGCTTTGAAATGTATTTAATTTAGAATAGGGTAGGGCATTTTTTTATTTTGGGGGGGTTTGTTATTTTATTAGGGGGCTTAGATTAGGTGTAAGTAGCTTAAAATTGTTGTAATATTTTTAACATGTTTGTAACTTTTTTTTTATTTTTTGTAACTTAGCTTTTTTTATTTTTTGTACTTTAGTTAGTTTATGTAATTGCATTTAATTGTAGTTATTTGTAGGTAGTTTATTTAATTAATTTAATGATAGTGTAGTATTAGGTTTAATTGTAACTTAAGTTAGGATTTATTTTACAGGTAATTTTGTATTTCTTTTAGCTAGGTAGTTATTAAATAGTTCATAACTATTTAATAACTATTCTAACTAGCTAAAATAAATACAAAGTTACCTGTAAAATAAATATAAATCCTAAGATAGCTACAATATAATTATTAATTACATTGTAGCTATCTTCGGGTTTATTTTACAGGTAAGTATTTATTTTTAAATGGGATTAATTTATTAAAGTATAGTGTAGTGTTAGGTGTAATTGTAACTTAGGTTAGGATTTATTTAACAGGTACATTTCTCTTTATTTTAGCTAGGTAAGCTATTAAATAGTTAATAACTATTTAATAGCTATTGTACCTAGTTAAAATAAATTGAAAGGTACCTGTAAAATAAATATAAATCCTAAGATAGCTAGAATATAATTATTATTTATATTGTAGCTATATTAGGGTTTATTTTAAAGGTAAGTATTTAGTTTTAAACAGGATTCATTTAGTTAATAAGAGTTAATTTATTTAGATTTATTTAATTAATATTTAAGTTAGGGGGGCGTTAGGGTTAGGGTTAGACTTAGGTTTAGGGGTTAATAATTTTATTACAGTGGCGGCGGAGTAGTGGGGGGCAGGATAGGGGTTAATAAATTTATTATAGGTGGCGACGGTGTAGGGGGGGGCAGATTAGGGGTTAATAAATTTATTATAGGTGGCGACGGTGTAGGGGGGGCAGATTAGGGGTTAATAAATTTATTATAGGTGGCGACGGTGTAGGGGAGGGGCAGATTAGGGGTTAATAAATTTATTATAGGTGGCGATGGTGTAGGGGGGGCAGATTAGGGGTTAATACATTTAATATAGGTTGCGGCGGGTTCAGGGAGCGGCGGTTTAGGGGTTAATACATTTATTATAGTTGCGGTGGGCTCCGGGAGCGGCGGTTTAGGGGTTAATATGTATAGAGTAGCTTGCGGTGGGCTCCGGGAGCGGCGGTTTAGAGGGTAATAACTTTATTTAGTTGCGGCGGTGTAGGGGGGGACAGATTAGTGGTGTTTAGACTCGGGGTACATGTTAGGGTGTTAGGTGTAGACAGCTCCCATAGAAATCAATGGGATGTCTGTCAGCAGCGAACTTGTACTTTCGCTATGGTCAGACTCCCATTGATTCCTATGGGATCCGCCGCCTCCAGGGGTGGCGGATTGAAAACCAGGTACGCTGGGCCGTAAAAGTGCCGAGCGTACCTGCTAGTTTTTTGATAACTAGCAAAAGTAGTGAGAATGTGCCGCACTTGTGTGCGGAACATCTGGAGTGACGTAAGAATCGATCTGTGTCGGACTGAGTCCGGCGGATCGATGCTTACGTCACAAAATTCTACTTTTGCCGGTCTCGAGCCTTTGATAACTAAGGCGTATCAGCCTCGCCACAAATACGATGCGGAAATCCAGCGTATTTGAGGTTGACGGCTTGATAACTAGGCCCCATATTATTTCATATGAGTCCTGTGTATGTACACATATTATTTCATCTGAGTCCTGTGTATGTACACATATTATTTTATATGAGCCCTGTGTGTGTACACATATTATTTCATATGAGCCCTGTGTATGTACACATATTATTTCATATGAGTCCTGTGTATGTACACATATTATTTCATATGAGCCCTGTGTATGTACACATATTATTTCAAATGAGCCCTGTGTATGTACACATATTATTTCATATGAGCCCTGTGTATGTACACATATTATTTCATATGAGTCCTGTGTATGTACACATATTATTTCATAAGAGCCCTGTGTATGTACACATATTATTTTATATGAGTCCTGTGTATGTACACATATTATTTCATATGAGCCCTGTGTATGTACACATATTATTTCATATGAGTCCTTGTGTATGTACACATATTATTTCATATGAGTCCTGTGTATGTACACATATTATTTTATTTGAGTCCTGTGTGTGTACACATATTATTTCATATGAGTCCTGTGTATGTACACATATTATTTCATCTGAGTCCTGTGTATGTACACATATTATTTTATATGAGCCCTGTGTGTGTACACATATTATTTCATATGAGCCCTGTGTATGTACACATATTATTTCATATGAGTCCTGTAAATGTACACATATTATTTCATATGAGCCCTGTGTATGTACACATATTATTTCATATGAGTCCTGTGTATGTACACATATTATTTCATATGAGCCCTGTGTATGTACACATATTATTTCATATGAGTCCTGTGTATGTACACATATTATTTCATTTGAGCCCTGTGTGTGTACACATATTATTATATTTGAGTCCTGTGTATGTACACATATTATTTCATCTGAGTCCTGTGTGTGTACACATATTATTTCATATGAGCCCTGTGTATGTACACATATTATTTCATATGAGTCCTGTGTATGTACACATATTATTTCATATGAGCCCTGTGTATATACACATATTATTTCATATGAGTCCTGTGTATGTACACATATTATTTCATATGAGTCCTGTGTATGTACACATATTATTTCATTTGAGTCCTGTGTATGTACACATATTATTTTATATGAGCCCTGTGTATGTACACATATTATTTCATCTGAGCCCTGTGTATGTACACATATTATTTCATCTGAGTCCTGTGTATGTACACATATTATTTTATATGAGTCCTGTGTATGTACACATATTATTTCATCTGAGCCCTGTGTATGTACACATATTATTTCATATGAGCCCTGTGTATGTACACATATTATTTCATCTGAGCCCTGTGTATGTACACATATTATTTTATTTGAGTCCTGTGTATGTACACATATTATTTCATATGAGCCCTGTGTATGTACACATATTATTTCATATGAGTCCTGTGTATGTACACATATTATTTCATATGAGCCCTGTGTATGTACACATATTATTTCATATGAGCCCTGTGTATGTACACATATTATTTTATTTGAGTCCTGTGTATGTACACATATTATTTCATATGAGTCCTGTGTATGTACACATATTATTTTATTTGAGTCCCTGTGTATGTACACATATTATTTCATATGAGCCCTGTGTATGTACACATATTATTTCATATGAGTCCTGTGTATGTACACATATTATTTCATATGAGCCTGTGTATGTACACATATTATTTCATATGAGCCCTGTGTATGTACACATATTATTTCATTTGAGTCCTGTGTATGTACACATATTATTTCATATGAGTCCTGTGTATGTACACATATTATTTCATATGAGTCCTGTGTATGTACACATATTATTTCATATGAGTCCTGTGTATGTACACATATTATTTTATATGAGCCCTGTGTATGTACACATATTATTTCATATGACCCCTGTGTATGTACACATATTATTTCATTTGAGTCCTGTGTATGTACACATATTATTTCATATGAGCCCTGTGTATGTACACATATTATTTCATATGAGCCCTGTGTATGTACACATATTATTTCATATGAGTCCTGTGTATGTACACATATTATTTCATATGAGCCATGTGTATGTACACATATTATTTCATATGAGTCCTGTGTATGTACACATATTATTTCATTTGAAAAAAATGCTACTTTTTTTAAATAAAAAAACTATAATTCCTTTTATTTGGAGCACTTTTAGAGAATTAACCAGAGATATAATCTCTGGTTAATTTTTTGAGCTTGCGGCAGCAATAATCAGCCATTTGTAATCTCTGGTTATTTATTGCGCCTGCAAACGGGCTGTTTGCAGGGAACGCTATAATTTAGCGCTCCACTTGTAATCTAGCACTACATGCACTAATGTATTAAACATGTAAATGTTTGTAGTCATTTTCTCCAGTTCATAGCTAACAACATTTGACAACTAAACCTTACTTGGCATCGGAATTGTCTGTGTTACTGGAGCTGGGAGCTGACCAGGCTGACAATCTGCTGATAATGTGCATCTTTATCGCCATCTAGTGATACATCCTTGTAAATGTATCTAACTAAACTAAAACTGATTATTGTTTTGTATGGAATCAGTATAAGGTATAGATTGTAGGTGTAAACTCATCTCACTGTTATAATGTATGTTATGGGTACAAATGCTGATCAAATCAAAAGTAACAACAGCTCCAAAATATGTTTAAAGCATTTCTAAAAAACATAATTTATGCTTACCTGATAAATTCCTTTCTTCTGTAGTGTGATCAGTCCACGGGTCATCATTACTTCTGGGATATTACTCCTCCCCAACAGGAAGTGCAAGAGGATTCACCCAGCAGAGCTGCATATAGCTCCTCCCCTCTACGTCACTCCCAGTCATTCGACCAAGGACCAACGAGAAAGGAAAAGCCAAGTGTGAAGTGGTGACTGGAGTATAAACTAAAAAATATTTACCTGCCTTAAAAACAGGGCGGGCCGTGGACTGATCACACTACAGAAGAAAGGAATTTATCAGGTAAGCATAAATTATGTTTTCTTCTGTTAAGTGTGATCAGTCCACGGGTCATCATTACTTCTGGGATACCAATACCAAAGCAAAAGTACACGGATGACGGGAGGGATAGGCAGGCTCTTTATACATAAGGAACCACTGCCTGAAGAACCTTTCTCCCAAAAATAGCCTCCGATGAAGCAAAAGTGTCAAATTTGTAAAATTTGGAAAAAGTATGAAGCGAAGACCAAGTTGCAGCCTTGCAAATCTGTTCAACAGAGGCCTCATTCTTGAAGGCCCAAGTGGAAGCCACAGCTCTAGTAGAATGAGCTGTAATTCTTTCAGGAGGCTGCTGTCCAGCAGTCTCATAAGCTAAACGAATTATGCTACGAAGCCAAAAAGAAAGAGAGGTAGCGGAAGCTTTTTGACCTCTCCTCTGCCCAGAGTAAATGACAAACAGAGAAGACGTTTGTCGAAATTCCTTAGTTGCCTGTAAGTAAAATTTTAGAGCACGGACTACATCCAGGTTGTGCAGTAGACGTTCCTTCTTTGAAGAAGGATTTGGGCATAAAGAAGGAACAACAATCTCTTGATTGATATTCCTGTTAGTAACTACCTTAGGTAAGAACCCAGGTTTAGTACGCAGGACTACCTTATCCGAATGAAAAATCAAATAAGGAGAATCACAATGTAAGGCTGATAATTCAGAGACTCTTCGAGCCGAGGAAATAGCCATTAAAAATAGAACTTTCCAAGATAACAACTTTAAATCAATGGAATGAAGGGGTTCAAACGGAACGCCCTGTAAAACATTAAGAACAAGGTTTAAACTCCATGGTGGAGCAACAGTTTTAAACACAGGCTTAATTCTGGCCAAAGCCTGACAAAAAGCCTGGACGTCAGGAACTTCTGACAGACGTTTGTGTAACAGAATGGACAGAGCTGAGATCTGTCCCTTTAATGAACTAGCAGATAAACCCTTTTCTAAACCTTCTTGTAGAAAAGACAATATCCTAGGAATCCTAACCTTACTCCAAGAGTAACCTTTGGATTCACACCAATATAGGTATTTACGCCATATCTTATGGTAAATCTTTCTGGTAACAGGTTTCCTAGCCTGTATTAAGGTATCAATAACTGACTCAGAAAATCCACGTCTTGATAAAATCAAGCGTTCAATTTCCAAGCAGTCAGCTTCAGAGAAGTTAGATTTTGATGTTTGAAGGGACCCTGTATCAGAAGGTCCTGTTTCAGAGGTAGAGACCAAGGTGGACAGGATGACATGTCCACCAGGTCTGCATACCAAGTCCTGCGTGGCCACGCAGGTGCTATTAGAATCACTGATGCTCTCTCTTGTTTGATTCTGGCAATCAATCGAGGAAGCAACGGGAAGGGTGGAAACACGTAAGCCATCCTGAAGTCCCAAGGTGCTGTCAGAGCATCTATCAGGACTGCTCCTGGATCCCTGGATCTGGACCCGTAACGAGGAAGCTTGGCGTTCTGTCGAGACGCCATGAGATCTATCTCTGGTTTGCCCCAACGTCGAAGTATTTGGACAAAGACCTCCGGATGAAGTTCCCACTCCCCCGGATGAAAAGTCTGACGACTTAAGAAATCCGCCTCCCAGTTCTCCACTCCCGGGATGTGGATTGCTGACAGGTGGCAAGAGTGAGACTCTGCCCAGCAAATTATCTTTGATACTTCCATCATAGCTAGGGAGCTTCTTGTCCCTCCCTGATGGTTGATGTAAGCTACAGTCGTGATGTTGTGCGACTGAAACCTGATGAACCCCCGAGTTGTCAACTGGGGCCAAGCCAGGAGGGCATTGAGAACTGCTCTCAATTCCAGAATGTTTATTGGCAGGAGACTCTCCTCCTGACTCCATTGTCCCTGAGCCTTCAGAGAATTCCAGACGGCACCCCAACCTAGAAGGCTGGCGTCTGTTGTTACAATTGTCCAGTCTGGTCTGCTGAATGGCATCCCCCTGGACAGATGTGGCCGAGAAAGCCACCATAGAAGAGAATTTCTGGTCTCTTGATCCAGATTCAGAGAAGGGGATAAGTCTGAGTAATCCCCATTCCACTGACTTAGCATGCACAGTTGCAGTGGTCTGAGGTGTAAGCGTGCAAAGGGTACTATGTCCATTGCCGCTACCATTAAGCCGATTACCTCCATGCATTGAGCCACTGACGGGTGTTGAATGGAATGAAGGGTGCGGCAAGCACTTTGAAGTCTTGTTAGCCTGTCCTCTGTCAGGTAAATCTTCATTTCTACAGAATCTATAAGAGTCCCCAGGAAGGGAACTCTTGTGAGTGGAACGAGTGAACTTTTCTTTTCGTTCACCTTCCATCCATGTGACCTTAGAAATGCCAGCACTAACTCTGTATGAGACTTGGCAGTTTGAAAGCTTGAAGCTTGTATCAGAATGTCGTCTAGGTATGGAGCTACCGAGATTCCCCGCGGTCTTAGTACCGCCAGAAGAGCACCCAGAACCTTTGTGAAGATTCTTGGAGCTGTAGCCAATCCGAATGGAAGAGCCACAAACTGGTAATGCCTGTCTAGGAAGGCAAACCTTAGGTACCGATAATGATCTTTGTGAATCGGTATGTGAAGGTAAGCATCTTTTAAATCTACAGTGGTCATGTATTGACCCTCTTGGATCATAGGTAAAATTGTCCGAATAGTCTCCATCTTGAACGATGGAACTCTTAGGAATTTGTTTAGGATCTTTAAGTCCAGGATTGGTCTGAAAGTTCCCTCTTTTTTGGGAACCACAAACAGATTTGAGTAAAACCCCTGTCCCTGTTCCGATCGTGGAACTGGATGGATTACTCCCATTAACAAGAGCTCTTGTACGCAGCGTAGAAACGCCTCTTTCTTTGTCTGGATTGTTGACAATCTTGACAGATGAAATCTCTCTCTTGGAGGAGAGTATTTGAAGTCCAGAAGGTATCCCTGAGATATTATCTCTAGCGCCCAGGGATCCTGAACATCTCTTGCCCAAGCCTGGGCGAAGAGAGAAAGTCTGCCCCCCACTAGATCCGATCCCGGATCGGGGGCCCTCAATTCATGCTGTTTTAGGGGCAGCAGCAGGTTTCCTAGTCTGCTTGCCCTTGTTCCAGGACTGGTTAGGTTTCCAGCCTTGTCTGTAGCGAGCAACAGCTCCTTCCTGTTTTGGTGCAGAGGAAGTTGATGCTGCTCCTGCTTTGAAATTACGAAAGGAACGAAAATTAGACCGTCTAGTCTTGGCTTTGGCTTTGTCCTGAGGCAGGGCATGGCCTTTACCTCCTGTAATGTCAGCGATAATCTCTTTCAACCCGGGCCCGAATAAGGTCTGCCCTTTGAAAGGTATATTAAGCAATTTAGACTTAGAAGTAACATCAGCTGACCAGGATTTTAGCCACAGCGCCCTGCGTGCCTGAATGGCGAATCCTGAATTCTTCGCCGTAAGTTTAGTAAGATGTACTACGGCCTCCGAAATGAATGAATTAGCTAGTTTAAGGACTCTAAGCCTGTCCGTAATGTCGTCCAGAGTAGCTGAACCAATGTTCTCTTCCAGAGACTCAATCCAGAATGCCGCTGCAGCCGTGATCGGCGCAATGCATGCAAGGGGTTGCAATATAAAACCTTGTTGAACAAACATTTTCTTAAGGTAACCCTCTAACTTTTTATCCATTGGATCTGAAAAAGCACAGCTATCCTCCACCGGGATAGTGGTACGCTTAGCTAAGGTAGAAACTGCTCCCTCCACCTTAGGGACCGTTTGCCATAAGTCCCTTGTGGTGGCGTCTATTGGAAACATTTTTCTAAATATCGGAGGGAGTGAGAACGGCACACCGGGTCTATCCCACTCCTTAGTAACAATTTCAGTAAGTCTCTTAGGTATAGGAAAAACCTCAGTACTCGTCGGTACCGCAAAATATTTATCCAACCTACACATTTTCTCTGGTATTGCAACTGTGTTACAATCATTCAGAGCCGCTAACACCTCCCCTAGTAATACACGGAGGTTTTCCAGTTTAAATTTAAAATTTGAAATATCTGAATCCAGTCTGTTTGGATCAGAACCGTCACCCACAGAATGAAGTTCTCCGTCCTCATGTTCTGCCACCTGTGACGCAGTGTCTGACATGGCCCTAATATTATCAGCGCACTCTGTTCTCACCCCAGAGTGATCACGCTTACCTCTTAGTTCTGGTAATTTAGCCAAAACCTCAGTCATAACAGTAGCCATATCCTGTAATGTGATTTGTAATGGCCGCCCAGATGTACTCGGCGCTACAATATCACGCACCTCCCTCTGAGCGGGAGATGTAGGTACTGACACGTGAGGCGAGTTAGTCGGCATAACTCTCCCCTCGTTGTTTGGTGAAATTTGTTCAATTTGTACAGATTGACTTTTATTTAAAGTAGCATCAATACAGTTAGTACATAAATTTCTATTGGGCTCCACTTTGGCATTGCAACAAATGACACAGGTATCATCCTCTGAATCAGACATGTTTAACACACTAGCAAATAAACTTGCAACTTGGAAATACAATTCAATTAGAATAATATTTAAATGTACTGTGCCTTTAAGAAGCACAGAAGATCTATGACAGTTGAAAATTAATAAATTGAAACAGTTATAGCCTCAATCCTTGTAAACAACACAACTTTAGCAAAGGTTTAATCCCATTAGCAAAGATAACAAATTCTGAAAGCAGGAAACAAATTACAGAATAAACGTTTTTTATCTCAGTCAAACTATAATTCTCACAGCTCTGCTGAGAGAAATTACCTCCCTCAAAATAAGTTTTGAAGACCCCTGAGCTCTGTAGAGATGAACCGGATCATGCAGGGAATACAATGAGTTGCTGACTGAAATATTTGATGCATAGTAAAAGCGCCAAAAATCGGCCCCTCCCCCTCACACACAGCAGTGAGGGAGAACAGAAACTGTCAGAAAAACAGATTAAGCAACTGCCAAGTGGAAAAATAGTGCCCAAACATTTATTCACACAGTACCTCAGCAAATGAAAACGATTTTACATTCCAGCAAAAACGTTAAACATAATCTCTAGTTATTAAACAGCTTTATGTATTTCTTACAGTGTAATTTTAGTGAATTACCATTCCCCAGAATACTGAAGTGTAAAGTATACATACATGACATTATATCGGTATGGCAGGATTTTCTCATCAATTCCATTGTCAGAAAATAAAAACTGCTACATACCTCTATGCAGATTCATCTGCCCGCTGTCCCCTGATCTGAAGTTTACCTCACTCCTCAGATGGCCGAGAACAGCAATATGATCTTAACAATGCAGGGCAGTGGCTTCAAAGGCTAATAAGATACTAGCATGTATTAAAAGAGGCATTGATTCAAGGGAGGAAAGCATAATTCTGTCATTATATAAAGCCCTGGTAAGACCTCACCTTGAGTTTGGAGTGCAGTTCTGGGGACCGATTGCTAAAAAAGATATTGCAGAACTAGAAAAAGTTCAGAGAAGGGCCACAAAGCTAATAAGGGGATTGGAGAAATTAACCTATGAGGAGAGGCTAGCCAAACTGGGTCTGTTCTCTTTAGAAAAAAGGCGCTTGAGAGGTGACATGATTACTTTATATAAATATATTCAAGGCCCATATACAGAGATGGCAGAAGCTCTTTTTATTCCAAGAAAATTGGTTCTGACAAGAGGTCATAATTTAAGGTTGGAGGAAAGGAGATTTAATCTCCTGCAACGGAAACGTTTTTTCACTGTAAGAGCAATAAAATTGTGGAACTCATTACCAAAGGAGGTAGTGAATGCCAATACCATAGATACATTTAAAAATAGTCTGGATAAATTTCTGTATATAAACAAAATTCATGGATATGATTGCTAGTATTAAATGGGTCACATTTTAATGGGGTTATTTAAGCTTAACTGGAGCTTTTTGTAAGTATTTTAGATTTGTATAGGTTGAACTCGATGGACTTCAGTCTTTTTTCAACCTTATCTACTATGTTACTATGTTACTATGTTACTCCGGCTAAAATCATAGCAAAACTCTGGTAGATTCTTCTTCAAACTCTGCCAGAGAGGTAATAACACACTCCGGTGCTATTTTAAAATAACAAACTTTTGATTGAAGATATAAAACTAAGTATAATCACCATAGTCCTCTCACACATCCTATCTAGTCGTTGGGTGCAAGAGAATGACTGGGAGTGACGTAGAGGGGAGGAGCTATATGCAGCTCTGCTGGGTGAATCCTCTTGCACTTCCTGTTGGGGAGGAGTAATATCCCAGAAGTAATGATGACCCGTGGACTGATCACACTTAACAGAAGAAAAAAGTCCCAAATAGTATGAGAGAAATTACTAAACGTTATAAATAATACTTGATAAATAATATTTTTATACATTTAACTCAAAATACCATTATGGTACTTAAAGGGACACAAAACCCAACATTATTCTTTCATTATTTAGATAGATTGTGTTATTTTAAACAACTTTCCAATTTACTTCTATTATTTAATGTGCTTTGTTCTCTTGATATCCTTTGTTGAAAACCATACTCAGAATCTGACGGTAGATAAGAAACAAAAAGACCCATCGAGTCTACACATGTAACATGTTACTTATTTCTTAGTATAGCCTTATGTATGTCCCATCAAGTCTACACATATTACATGTTACTTATTTCTTAGGATAGCCTTATGCATGTCCCATCAAGTCTACACATATTACATGTTACTGTTTCCTTAGTATAGCCTTATGTATGTCCCATCAAGTCTACACATATTACATGTTACTGTTTCCTTAGGATAACCTTATGTATGTCCCATCAATCTACACATATTACATGTTACTGTTTCCTTAGGATAACCTTATGTATGTCCCATCAAGTCTACACATATTACATGTTACTGTTTCCTTAGGATAACCTTATGCATGTCCCATCAAGTATACACATATTACATGTTACTGTTTTCTTAGGATAACCTTATGTATGTCCCATCAAGTCTACACATACTACATATTACTGTTTCCTTAGGATAGCCTTATGTATGTCCCATCAAGTCTGCACATATTACATGTTACTGTTTTCTTAGGATAACCTTATGTATGTCCCATCAAGTCTACACATATTACATGTTACTGTTTTCTTAGGATAACCTTATGTATGTCCCATTAAGTCTACACATATTACATGTTACTGTTTCCTTAGGATAGCCTTATGTATGTCCCATCAAGTCTACACATATTACATGTTACTGTTTCCTTAGGATAGCCTTATGTATGTCCCATCAAGTCTACACATATTACATGTTATTGTTTCCTTAGGATAGCCTTATGTATGTCCCATCAAGTCTACACATATTACATGTTACTGTTTTCTTAGGATAACCTTATGTATGTCCCATCAAGTCTACAAATATTACATGTTACTGTTTCCTTAGGATAGCCTTATGTATGTCCCATCAAGTCTGCACATATTACATGTTACTGTTTCCTTAGGATAGCCTTATGCATGTCCCATCAAGTCTACACATATTACATGTTACTGTTTCCTTAGGATAGCCTTATGTATGTCCCATCAAGTCTACACACATTACATGTTACTGTTTCCTTAGGATAGCCTTATGTATGTCCCATCAAGTCTACACACATTACATGTTACTGTTTCCTTAGGATAGCCTTATGTATGTCCCATCAAGTCTACACATATTACATGTTACTGTTTTCTTATGATAACCTTATGTATGACCCATCAAGTCTACACATACTGCATGTTACTGTTTTCTTAGGATAGCCTTATGTATGTCCCATCAAGTCTACACGTATTACATGTTACTGTTTTTTTAGGATAACCTTATGTATGTCCCATCAAGTCTAAACATATTACATGTTACTGTTTTCTTGGGATAGCCTTATGTATGTCCCATCAAGTCTACCCATATTACATGTTACTGTTTCCTTAGGATAGCCTTATGTATGTCCCATCAAGTCTACACATATTACATGTTACTGTTTACTTAGGATAGCCTTATGCATGTCTCATCAAGTCTACACATATTACATGTTACTGTTTACTTAGGATAGCCGTATGCATGTCTCATCAAGTCTACACATATTACATGTTACTGTTTCCTTAGGATAGCCTTATGTATGTCCCATCAAGTCTACACATATTACGTTACTGTTTTCTTATGATAACCTTATGCATATCCCATCAAGTCTACACATACTACATATTACTGTTTCCTTAGGATAGCCTTATGTATGTCCCATCAAGTCTACACATACTACATATTACTGTTTTCTTGGGATAGCCTTATGTATGTCCCATCAAGTCTACCCATATTACATGTTACTGTTTCCTTAGGATAGCCTTATGTATGTCCCATCAAGTCTACACATATTACATGTTATTGTTTCCTTAGGATAGCCTTATGTATGTCCCATCAAGTCTACACATATTACATGTTACTGTTTACTTAGGATAGCCTTATGCATGTCCCATCAAGTCTACACATATTACGTAACTGTTTTCTTATGATAACCTTATGTATGTCCCATCAAGTCTACACATACTACATATTACTGTTTTCTTAGTATGTCCCATCAAGTCTACACATACTACATATTACTGTTTTCTTAGGATAGCCTTATGTATGTCCCATCAAGTCTACACATATTACATGTTACTGTTTCCTTAGGATAGCCTTATGTATGTCCCATCAAGTCTACACATATTACATGTTACTGTTTCCTTAGGATAAACTTATGCATGTCCCATCAAGTCTACACATATTACATGTTACTGTTTACTTAGGATAGCCTTATGCATGTCTCATCAAGTCTACACATATTACATGTTACTGTTTCCTTAGGATAGCCTTATGTATGTCCCATCAAGTCTACACATATTACGTTACTGTTTTCTTATGATAACCTTATGCATATCCCATCAAGTCTACACATACTACATATTACTGTTTCCTTAGGATAGCCTTATGTATGTCCCATCAAGTCTACACATACTACATATTACTGTTTTCTTGGGATAGCCTTATGCATGTCCCATCAAGTCTATACATATTACATGTTACAGTTTTCTTAGGATAACCTTATGTATGTCCCATCAAGTCTACACATATTACATGTTACTGTTTCCTTAGGATAGCCTTATGTATGTCCCATCAAGTCTACACATATTACATATTACTGTTTTCTTAGGATAGCCTTATGCATGTCCCATCAAGTCTACCCATATTACATGTTACTGTTTCCTTAGGATAACCTTATGTAAGTCCCATCAAGTCTACACATATTACATGTTACTGTTTCCTTAGGATAGCCTTATGTATGTCCCATCAAGTCTACACATATTACATGTTACCGTTTCCTTAGGATAACCTTATGTAAGTCCCATCAAGTCTACACATATTACATGTTACTGTTTCCTTAGGATAGCCTTATGTATGTCCCATCAAGTCTACACATATTACATGTTACTGTTTACTTAGGAAAGCCTTATGCATGTCCCATCAAGTCTACACATATTACATGTTACTGTTTCCTTAGGATAGCCTTATGTATGTCCCATCAAGTCTACACATATTACATGTTACTGTTTACTTAGGATAGCCTTATGCATGTCCCATCAAGTCTATACATATTACATGTTACAGTTTTCTTAGGATAGCCTTATGCATGTCCTATCAAGTCTACACATATTACATGTTACTGTTTCCTTAGGATAACCTTATGCATGTCCCATCAAGTCTACACATATTACATGTTACTGTTTCCTTAGGATAACCTTATGCATGTCCCATCAAGTCTACACATATTACATGTTACTGTTTTCTTAGGATAAATATGAAAAAAAGAGTATAGTGTTCTGCGCCACGTGATTAAACTGCACAGGCTCACTTGAATTTAAACGACAGCCTAAAACAATCATTCTTAATAAAGTTTACAGAAGTATTTGAAAAGGAGCGCCTCCTTCAAAAGAGGATGGCTTGAGTACGGCGTAGATGTGTAATCCCTATATGAAAGTGCAGGAAATGTGCTGCAATGTTTTAAAGTGCAGGAGGTGTGCTGCAATGTTTTAAAGTGCAAGAGATGTGCTGCAATGTTTTAAAGTGCAGGAGTTGTGCTGCAATGTTTTAAAGTGCAGGAAGTGTGCTGCAATGTTTTAAAGTGCAGAAGTGTGCTGCAATGTTTTTAAGTGCAGGAAGTATGCTGCAATGTTTTAAAGTGCAGGAGTAGTGCTGCAATGTTTTAAAAAATGTGCAATTTGTGTGCTGCAATGTTTTAAAGTGCAGGAAGTATGCTGCAATATTTTAAAGTGCAGGAGTTGTGCTGCAATGTTTTAAAGTGCAGGAAGTGTGCTGCAATGTTTTAAAGTGCAGGAGTTGTGCTGCAATGTTTTAAAGTGCAAGAGTTGTGCTGCAATGTTTTAAAGTGCAGGAATTGTGCTGCAATATTTTAAAGTGCAGGAGTTGTGCTGCAATGTTTTAAAGTGCAGGAAGTGTGCTGCAATGTTTTAAAGTGCAGGAGTTTGCTGCAATGTTTTAAAGTGCAAGAGTTGTGCTGCAATGTTTTAAAGTGCAAGAGGTGTGCTGCAATGTTTTAAAGTGCGAGAGTTGTGCTGCAATGTTTTAAAGTGCAGGAGTTGTGCTGCAATGTTTTAAAGTGCAGGAGTTGTGCTGCAATGTTTTAAAGTGCAGGAAGTGTGCTGCAATGTTTTCAAGTGCAGGAGTTGTGCTGCAATGTTTTAAAGTGCAGGAGGTGTGCTGCAATGTTTTAAAAATGTGCAATTTGTGTGCTGCAATGTTTTAAAGTGCAGGAAGTGTGCTGCGATGTTTTAAAGTGCAGGAAGTGTGCTGCAATGTTTTAAAGTGCAGGAAGTGGGCTGCAATGTTTTAAAGTGCAGGAAGTGTGCTGCAATGTTTTAAAGTACAGGAAGTGGGCTGCAATGTTTTAAAGTGCAGGAAGTGTGCTGCAATGTTTTAAAGTGCAGGAAGTGTGCTGCAACGTTTTAAAGTGCGAGAGTTGTGCTGCAATGTTTTAAAGTGCAGGAGTTGTGCTGCAATGTTTTAAAGTGCAGGAAGTGTGCTGTAATGTTTTAAAGTGCAGGAAGTGGGCTGCAATGTTTTAAAGTGCAGGAAGTGTGCTGCAATGTTTTTTAAAAATGTGCAATTTGTGTGCTTCAATGTTTTTTAAAAATGTGCAATTTGTGTGCTTCAATGTTTTAAAGATGTGCAATGTAAAAAAAGCATTAAGTGTGCTAGTTGTGTATATCAACGTAAGCTGTATCATAAAAATGAGATACAGTGGCCCATATTTATCCGACAGTGCGGATCAGGTCCGACAGACCTCGCTGAATACGGCGAGCAATACGCTCGTCGTATTCAGCATTGCACCAGCAGCTCACAAGAGCTGCTGGTGCAACGCCGCCCCCTGCAGACTCGTGGCCAATAGGCCACCAGCAAGGGGGTGTCAATCAACCCGATCGTACTCGATGATTTCCGGCGATGTCTGTCCGCCTGCTCAGAGCAGGCGGACAGGTTATGGAGCAGTGGTCTTTGTGACCGCTGCTTCATAACTGGGGCGCAATCCGATATACGGCGTAGTTTTCGGCGCAAGCGAGGGAACCCCACCGCCCGTAATTTCACCTCGCACATCGGGGTATTAGATATACGGCGCCGTCAGATGCTAAAGTGGCGTAAGTAGGACAAACTGCCGTTCTTCCGAAAAGTGCGCAAATACACATTTTACTCGTCGCAAGTAACTTACGCCTGTATTTTGTCCACGTAAAGTCTCAATAAAGAGTAGTTTTATGCAAATTAGGCTAACACTCGTAAAAATCACCCGCGACTCCATGTAAAAATGCGCCACGTAATTACGCTATTCAAAAGTCATATATAATAACACCTATTTTTACATATTGCACACATATTGCATACATACATATACAAAATACACAACACTTTTTTTTTCTAACACCTCACACATTATATTTCAATTTTACAGTGTGATAGGCTGAGTGTTTGGTTGTGATTGTGTGTGATTGAACTGGGAGTGAGTGTGAGGGTGTGAGTGTGTGTAGTGTGAGGATGGCAGGGAGAGGTAGGGCGGAGGGGAGGAGGGGAGAGGAGTGGCAGGGAGAGGAGTATTGTAGAGGACAGGAGGAGCAGCGGGGTCCCCATCAGGGAGTAAGTGGAGTGGGGAGAGGGAGAGCTAGAAGGGATGATGGGAGGGGAGATGCCCGAGAGCCACAGAGACCAGGCACATCAAGGAGAGGGACAGAGGGTGCACATGGGGACAGAAGGGGGGGGGAGGGAGAGGATAGGGAGGAACCCACACCAGGGACATCGCAGGGAGCAAGCCAGGTGTCCACAGAGGATGGGAGGATGAGATGTCCTAACTTCTCATTTGATGAGAATGTTGCCCTAGTCCAGGCCATCATAGACAACCACAGTGCCCTCTTTGGCCAGGAGAAGGGCAAAGGCGTTGCCAGAAGGCGTAAAATGGCATGGTTGGCGGTAGAGGATGCCGTCAATAGTGTGGCCCCGCAGAGGAGGACTGTTGAGGGCCTTAAAAAAAGGTGGAATGACTGTAAGAGGCGGGTGAAAGAGAAGATGGGGCAGGAAGCCATGCACCAGAGGAGAACAGGCAGTGGTCCACCCCTGGACACAGAATACAACACCTGGCAGGAGATGATACGCAGGTCCCTGAGTATCACAGGAATCCGTGGACTTCCAGGGGCTCGTGACTCAGGGGCTGCAACCACAGCACATCATGCTGGTGAGTAACATCCCACACACCAGTATGATATGTATTTGATATATAACATCCTTTAATGTCACACATTCATGTACACAATGAGGAGCATGGTATTTGGCCTACTAACAAAAACATCTACAATTATATTTGACATTAATGCTACTTAACACAATGCAATTCATTATATGAGGTGGAATAGTGCAATACTAACATGTCTCAGAGTAACACAGGCCCCAAGCCACATGTAGAGTTTTCAGTAAATGGACACTATAGCCATCACAATACTTTTAGCTCAGAAAGCAGGTTCTGTGCCTACATCAGGCTAAAGTAAATTGTGTGACCATAGTGTCACTTAAAGAACACATTTTTTCCATCAATGACATGTACACATAACAATTGTATGAAACACATACCTGTATACTGTGCAGATTAGAATCCCTCATATCACAAATCACATTGTGCACATCCATGTTATAGAGTTTGACATGAGAATGAGTATAGGCCCTAGCATGTATCAATGTACATTGTATGCCCACATGGACATATATATGACTGTACTAATCCCTCTCATCATTTGACTCCTCCACAGAACCTCCTGTCACCAGGATGCAAACAGGCATGCCGCCACCTCCACCACCACCACCACCACCACCAGTCACAGGCATGCAGCCACCTCCACCACCACCACCAGTCACAGGCATGCAGCCACCACCACCAGTCTTCATGCAACCACGTGAACATTATGCTCCCAGGCATGAGCAGGGTTGGATGGCTTCAGTAGAGGACCCGGAAGTGATGCCACCACCATTGCCATACGAGCCCTGGCAAGATTCCTGGCCAGAGGAATATTCTTATTTTGGCTTTGAGGGGGAGCCAAGTCAGCCACAAAGGGTCCATTTCTTTACCCCCCCCCCCCCAACACAATATCAGGTCAGTCATGGCTTTTATACACAGGGTATGTCCCAAGAAGTGCAAACTGGACAGACTGAGTGGTCACACACTGGTCATCAATGGGACTACCAATCCACCCTGAGAGCTCCACCATCCTCTTCCCTTGGGAGAGCTCCACCATCCTCTTCCCTTGGGAGAGCTCCACCATCCTTTTTCCTTGGGAGAGCTCCACCATCTGCAGATGAGCATATAGCTGGAATTACTCAAGCACCAGCAGATGCAGTTGAGGATGTCCCACAAGCAGCAGCAGATGCAGCTGAGGATGTCCCACAAGCAGCAACAGATGCAGTTGAGGATGTCCCACAAGCACCAGCAGATGCAGCTGAAGATGTCCCACAAGCAGCAGCAGATGCAGCTGAACCTGCACATCAAGCACCTAGAAGCCCTGCTGCTGAAGAGCCTGTGGATGCACTGTATTCTCCCCTGGGTGAGGAATACATTTCACTCCAGAGGAGGCTCATAACAAGCTGCGAGAGCAGACAAAGAGGCCAACAGAGGTTTCACAGGAGCCAAGAGTGGTTACTCAAGCGTAGCATAGAGCTGCTGAGGGACATGGCAGCATCATTAAATGGAATTGTACAAAACCAGTCGCAGATGATGAGAATTCTGTCTGATATGCAGATGCAGATGGACAATAGATGGCGGGAACAAAATCAATTCTTGAGTGTGTTGGTTGAGCACTTTACACACCAGCAGGACACTGCCTCCAGCCTATCATCTGTGGCCAGCACACCAGAAGAAACAGAAGAATCTTCTCAAACCAGGAGAACAAGGAAATCCACTGCAGCCACCTCAGCTCCCTCATACAAGAAGCCAAAAAAGAAATAAATATTCTTATAGTTCACCATATATCTTGTCCTCTGTTATTTACCATATAATTGTCATCCACATCCATGTGAGGTGTGTTTTAGTACACTAATATTGTTAAAACATATAATAAGGCCTGTGTGGAAAATGGCCCAAAAAAGGTAATATTATCATGTTTCTGACATATTCTTGTACTATAACTCACATCCACAATAGTTGTTTCTGAAGGGTACATATAGTAATATACACTTCTAAGATGTAAATCAATGTATCTCACATCCAATATAAATTGACACATTGGTATATATAGTAGTGATGTTACTGATAGGGTGGGCATTATCAGGTGTTTTAAGTCTGCAGGTGAGAGGTTGTGGTGTCTGTGATTGGTTTGACACAATTGCAAAGAGGCAGCCTTCAAGAAGGTGTTAGAAATGATCATATAAGCCATCCTAGGTTTGGCTTTCAACTAAGAATACCAAGAGAACAAAGCAAGTGTTCTAATTAAATCTTAAAGTAGTTTGAAATAACATGCCCTATTTAAAAGAAGAAGGTTTTCTTTGGACTTGACTGTCCCTTTATATATTTTGGCATCAGTGCCAAGCTGTGTTAGCATTAGAATAAATTACACTCCAGTGGGTTCTAAAGAGATAAAGGTAATGCAATTTACAGTAAATAAGCAAGTATATGTCCACAATGTGATAACGTACCTACAAGCTCAATCTATTTGATTATGTTGTGGCTTCAAACTATTTCAAATACACAAATAAACCTTAAAAAAGCAATAGCATAGTATACTGTCCCTTTAACCTTGAGATGCTGCTTAAATGTATGTGTTTGTTAAGGCTTCCAGGGAGTTACGTTGCTTTTTTAGTCAGTGCAAGGGTTCCTGCGCCTGCAATTTGTGGCGAGATGAGAATGGAGTAGATTTTCTGAAATCTGCGCACGTAAGTACTTACGCTGTATATTGGATACCAAATTGCGCGTAGTTCTATGTTAGTCTATGGGTAAAAAAAATACGGCCGAAGGGTGAAATATACGCACGTAACTTGTATGGTACGCTGTATATGTGATACCAAAATTGCGAAAAATCTGGCGTCGCCGGCTTTTGCGGGCGAAGCTGCATATCGGATGGGGCCCATGCTGTTTCTGGCGAGCCTGCAGGCTCGCCAGGAACACGGGGAATCAAGCTCCATTTGGAGCTTGATACATATGCCCCAATGGATCAGAAATGCGATCAAAAAAATTTTTCCTTCATGATTTAAAAAGAGCATGCCATTTTAAACAACTTTCTAATTTACTTCTATTATCTAATTTGCTTCATTCTCTTGATATCACTTGCTGAAAAGCATATCTAGATATGCTCAGTAGCTGCTGATTGGTTGCTTAACAGAGGCCTTGTGTGATTGGCTCACACATGTGCATTGCTATTTCTTCAACAAAGGATATCTAAAGAATTGAGCAAATTAGATAATAGATGTGAATTGGAAAGTTGTTTACAATTGCATGCCCTATCTGAATCATGAAAGTTTTATTTTGACTAGACTGTCCCTTTAAGTTAACAAAACTCTCTGTGTGAAAGAAATCACATAAAGTTACATAAAGAAAGGGGTTAAAAAGTTGCAATCAAGGATACTATTACAACTCAGTACAAGTGAATGAGAACATTAAATTAGCAGATAGGAATAATAACTAAGCTGTATAAAGTGTGTGGGAAGTGGTTTCACATAGGAGTTGAAGTGTAACTTTAAATCATATCTAGTACCGGATACACATGGTTTATGTTACAGGTGATATTTAATAAGCTCAGGTAACAAGGCTTACTGTTAAGTATTACCTGGTAATACTAGTTTAATTTACAGATACAGAGCAACAAAACATTACACGTATAAACATGAGTATATGTATCTCATAAATACATATTAAACCATAATGAAACACAGTGTTAAATTTGCATATTTTAGAGCTGGTAATTGCTGCAGCAATAGGAACGTATTAACAGCTCAAAAACATATAAATAAAATACATAGGATATATTTTTTAAAAAGTAATTAAAAACAGTCCAAACACTAAAAAATAAAAAAAATGAAAAAAAATGAAGGGGAAAGAGATAAAAGAAAGTCCAAGATGTATGAATCCGGCTGAAGCGGTTGCAGGTTATCCGGGAGCAAAGTGAGGTCAGAGGCTGCAGAGTCCGGATGCCTAAAGGAAAAATAAAAAAATTCAGGTGCACCAAAAGACCGCTGCTAAAACAGGGCTCATATAGGAAGTGTGCTCACCGTGCTCTGACAGACCGGCCTGAGATACACGGCAATTACCAGCTCTAACATATGCAAATTTAACACTGTGGCCTCTAGTTATCAATCTGTCAACCGCAAATACACTGGAATTCCGCAGCGTATTTGTGGCAAGGCTGATTCGCTGTATTTATCAAGCCCTACAGACCGGCAAAAGTAGAATCTAGTGACGTAACATACGATCCGCCGGACTCAGTCCGACACAGATCGATGGTTACGTCACTCCAGATGTTCTGAACGCAAGTTCGGCACTATCTGACTACTTTTGCTAGTTATCAAAGAACTAGCAGGTACGTTCGCCACTATTCCGGGCCAGCGTACCCGCCTAGAGGCGGCGGATCCCATAGGAATCAATGGGAGTCTGACAGCAGCGAGAGATGTTCACTGCTGCCCGATATCCCATTGATTCCTATGGGAAGTGTCTGCACCTAACACCCTAACATGTACCCCGAGTCTAAACACCCCTAATCTGGCCCCCCCTAAACCGCAGCCGACCTACATTATACTTATTAACCCCTAAACCGCCGCTCCCGGACCCCGCCGCCACCTACATTGAACTTATTAACCCCTAAACCGCCGCTCCTGGACCCCGCTGCAACTATAATAAATATATGAACCCCTAAACCGCCACTCCCGGACCCCTCCTTCACCTACATTATACCTATTAACCCCTAATCTGCTGCCCCCTATACCGCCGCCACCTACATAAAGTTATTAACCCCTATCCTGCCGATCCCGGACCCCGCCGCAAATAAATTGTTTAACCCCTAAACCGCCGCACCCGGAGCCCTCCGCCACCTACATTACATTTATTAACCCCTATCCTGCCCCCCCTACACCGCCACCACCTACATTACATTGATTAACCCCTAATCTATCCCCCCTACACCGCTGCCACTATATTAAATGAATTAACCCCTAAACCTAAGTCTAACCCTAACACCCCCTAACTTAAATATTATTTAAATTAATCTAAATAAATATTCCTATAATTAAATAAATTAATCCTATTTAAAACTAAATACTTACCTATAAAATAAACCCTAAGATAGCTACAATATAATTAATAATTACATTGTAGCGATTTTAGAGTTTATTTTTATTTTACAGGAAACTTTACAATTACACCTAACACTACACTATCATTAAATAAATTAAATTAATTAACTACAATTACCTAACATTAAATAAAATTAACTAAAAATAAGTACAAAAACCCCCCTCTAAATTACAGAAAATAAAAAATAAATTACAAGAATTTTAAACTAATTACACCTAATTTAAGCCCCCTAATGAAATAACCCCCCCCCCAAATAATTAAATTCCCTACCCTAAACTAAATTACAAATAGCCCTTAAAAGGGCATTTTGCGGGGCATTGCCCCAAAGTAATCAGCTCTTTTACCAGCCATTAAAAGGGCTTTTTGCGGGGCATTGCCCCAAAGTAATCAGCTCTTTTACCTATAAAAAAAGAAATACAATACCCACCCCCCAGCATTACAACCCACCACCCACACACCCCTACTCTAAAACCCACCCAATATCCCCTTAAAAAACCTAACACTACCCCCTTGAAGATCACCCTACTTTGAGCCGTCTTCACCCAGCCGGGCACAAGCGGTCATCCGATCCATCCAGAAGTCTTCATCGAATCCGGGCAGAAGAGGTCCTCCAAGCGGCAGAAGTCTTCATCCAAGCGGCATCTTCTATCTTCAATCAACCGGAGCGGAGCGGAGCCATATTGAATCCAGCCGACGCGGAGCCATCCTCTTCCATCGATGTCCTAACACCGAATTAAGGTTCCTTTAAATGACGTCATCCAAGATGGTGTCCCTTGAATTCCGATTGGCTGATAGGATTCTATCAGCCAATCGGAATTAAGGTAGGAAAAATCTGATTGGCTGATGCAATCAGCCAATCAGATTGAGCTTGCATTCTATTGGCTGTTCCAATCAGCCAATAGAATGTGAGATCAATCTGATTGGCTGATTAGATCAGCCAATTGGATTCAACTTCAATCCGATTGGCTGATTGCATCAGCCAATCGGATTTTTCCTACCTTAATTCCGATTGGCTGATAGAATCATATCAGCCAATCAGAATTCAAGGGACGCCATCTTGGATGACGTAATTTAAAGGAACCTTCATTCGGTGTTAGGACGTCTATGGGAGAGGATGGCTCCGCGTCGGCTGGATTCAAGATGGCTCCGCTCCGCTCCGGTTGATTGAAGATAGAAGATGCCACTTGGATGAAGACTTCTGCCGCTTGGAGGACCTTTTCTGCCCGGATTCGATGAAGACTTCTGGACGGATCGGATGACTGCTTGTGCCCGGCTGGGTGAAGACGGCTTAAGGTAGGGTGATCTTCAAAGGGGTAGTGTTAGGTTTTTTTAAGGGGGGATTGGGTGGGTTTTAGAGTAGGGGTGTGTGGGTGGTGGGTTGTAATGTTGAGGGGGTATTGTATTTCTTTTTTTTACAGGTAAAAGAGCTGATTACTTTGGGGCAATGCCCCGCAAAAAGCCCTTTTAAGGGCTGGTAAAAGAGCTGATTACTTTGGGGCAATGCCCCGCAAAAGGCCCCTTTAAGGACTATTTGTAATTTAGTTTAGGGTAGGGAATTTTATTATTTTGAGGGGCTTTTTTATTTTATTAGGGGGCTTAGATTAGGTGTAATTCGTTTAAAATTCTTGTAATTTTTTTATTTTCTATCATTTAGAGTTGTTTTATTTTGTACTTTAGTTATTTTTAGTTAATTTTATTTAATGTTAGGTAATTGTAGTTAATTAATTTAACCCCTTAATGACCGGACCATTTTTCAATTTTCTTACCCTTAATGACAAAGGCTGTTTTTACATTTCTGCGGTGTTTGTGTTTAGCTGTAATTTTCCTCTTACTCATTTACTGTACTCACACATATTATATACCGTTTTTCTCGCCATTAAATGGACGTTCTAAAGATACCATTATTTTCATCATGTCTTATAATTTAATAAAAATAAAATAATAAAATATGAGGAAAAAATGGAAAAAAACACACTTTTTCTAACTTTGACCCCCAAAATATGTTACACATCTACAATCACCAAAAAACACCCATGCTAAATAGTTTCTAAATTTTGTCCTGAGTTTAGAAATACCCAATGTTAACACGTTCTTTGCTTTTTTAGCAATTTATGGGGCAATAAATACAAGTAGCACTTCGCTATTTCCAAACCACTTTTTTTCAAAATTAGTGCTAGTTACATTGGAACCCTGATATCTGTCAGGAATACCTGAATATCCCTTGACATGTATATATTTTTTGTTAGAAGAAAACCCAAAGTATTGATCTAGGCCCATTTTGGTATATTTCATGCCACCATTTCACCGCCAAATGCGATAAAAAAAAAAAAAGTTCACTTTTTCACAAAATTTGACACAAACTTTAGGTTTCCCACTGAAATTATTTACAAACAGCTTCTGCAATTATGGCACAAATGGTTGTAAATGCTTCTCTGGGATCCCCTTTTTTCAGAAATAGCAGACTTATATGGCTTTGGGATTGCTTTTTGGTAATTAGAAGGCCGCTAAATGCCACTGCGCACCACACGTGTTTTATGCCCAGGAGTGAAGGGGTTAATTAGGGAGCTTGTAGGGTTAATTTTAGCTTTAGTGTAGTGTAGTAGACAACCCCAAGTATTGATCTAGGCCTATTTTGGTATATTTTATGCTACCATTTCACCACCAAATGCAAGCAAATAAAAAAAAAAAATTACATTTTTCACAATTTTAGGTTTCTCACTGAAATTATTTACAAACAGCTTGTGCAATTATGGCAGAAATTGTTGTAAAAGCTTCTCTGGGATCCCCTTTGTTCAGAAATAGCAGACTTATATGGCTTTGGCGTTGCTTTTTGGTAATTAGAAGGCTGCTAAATGCTGCTGCGCACCACACGTTAATTATGCCCAGCAGTGAAGGGGTTAAATTAGGTAGCTTGCAGGGTTAATTTTAGAGATCAGCCTCCCACCTGACACATCCCACCCCCTGATCCCTCCCAAACAGCTCTCTTCCCTCCCCCACCCCAAAATTGTTCCCGCCATCTTAAGTACTGGCAGAAAGTCTGCCAGTACTAAATAAAAGAGTTTTTTTTTTTTTTTTTTAAATAAAAATAATAAAATATTTTAGCTGTGATGGACCCCTGCCTTAGCCCCAACCTCCCTGATCCCCCCTCCAGCTCTCTAACCCTCTCCCCTACCTAATTACCGCCATCTTGGGTACTGGCAGCTGTCTGCCAGTACCTAGCTTGGCCCCAAAAATCCCCCAAAAAGTATTTTTATTTTATTTTTAACTTAAAAACTATTTCTGTAGTGTAGCAGCCCCCCCACAATACCCCCTCCCCCTCCCAGATCCTTTTATATTTAAAAATTTTTTTTTACCTTTTAATCCCTTTCCTCCCTCATTCATTGGTGTCAGTGTGACTAATGCGCGCACGTGCTCGCGCACACGCATGTGCGCCCCCGTGCACCCGCACACGCACATTCACGTGCACACTCGTCCCTCGTGCACGTGCACCCTCACACCGGCGGACACTGGCACCATCGCTACCGGTGCAGAGAGGGCCACAGAGTGGCTCTCTCTGCATCGGAGGCTTGTAAAGTGGTATTGAAGGATGCCTCCATATCGAGGCATCACTGCAATACCCTCAGAGCTGCTGGAAGCATTTGTGATCGCTTCCAGCACTCTGTTAGACAACTGACGTACCAGGTACGTCCATTGTCATTAACTGTTAGTTTTTGCATGACGTACCTGGTACGTCAGTTGTCATTAAGGGGTTAATTCATTTAATGATAGTGTAGTGTTAGGTGTAATTGTAACTTAGGTTAGAATTTATTTTACAGGTACTTTTGTAGTTATTTTAGCTAGGTAGCTATTAAATAGTTAATAACTATTTAATAGCTATTGTACCTAGTTAAAATAATTACAAAGTTGCCTGTAAAATAAAAATAAACCCTAAAATAGCTACAATGTAATTATTAATTATATTGTAGCTATCTTACGGCTAGATTTAGAGTTCTGCGGCCAAAGGGGTGCGTTAGCTACGCGTGTATTTTTCCCCCCGCACCTTTTAAATACCGCTGGTATTTAGAGTTCACAGAAGGGCTGCGTTAGGCTCCAAAAAGGGAGCGTATAGCATAATTTACCACCACTGCAACTCTCAATACCAGCAGTGCTTACGGACGCGGCCAGCTTAAAAAATGTCCTCGTGCACGATTTCCCCATAGGAAACAATGGGGCCGTTTGAGCTGAAAAAAAACCTAACACCTGCAAAAAAGAAGCGTTCAGCTCCTAACGCAGCCCCATTGTTTCCTATGGGGAAACACTTCCTAAGTCTGCACCTAACACCCTAACATGAACCCCGAGTCTAAACACCCCTAACCTTACACTTATTAACCCCTAATCTGCCGCCCCCCGCTATCGCTGACACCTGCATTATGCAATTAACCCCTAATCTGCCGCTCCGTACACCGCCACAACCTACGTTATCCCTAAGAACCCCTAATCTGCTGCCCCTAACCCCCGCCGACCCCTATATTATATTTATTAACCCCTAATCTGCCGCCCCTAACGTCGCCGCTATCTACCTACAATTATTAACCCCTAATCTGCCGACCGGACCTCACCGCTACTCTAATAAATGTATGAACCCCCAAAGCTAAGTCTAACCCTAACACTAACACCCCCCTAAGTTAAATATAATTTTTATCTAACGAAATAAAATAAATCTTATTAAATAAATTAATCCCATTTAAAGCTAAATACTTACCAGTAAAATAAACCCTAATATAGCTACAATATAAATAATAATTATATTGTAGCTATTTTAGGATTTATATTTATTTTACAGGCAACTTTGTATTTATTTTAACCAGGTACAATAGCTATTAAATAGTTAATAACTATTTAATAGCTACCTAGTTAAAATAATTACAAAATTACCTGTAAAATAAATCCTAACCTAAGTTACAATTAAACCTAACACTACACTATCAATAAATTAATTAAATAAACTACCTACAATTATCTACAATTAAATCAACTAAGCTAAATTACAAAAAAACAAAACACTAAATTACAAAAAAAAACACTAAATTACAAAAAATAAAAAAAGCTTACAAGAATTTTAAACAAATTACACCTACTCTAAGCCCCCTAAAAAAATAACAAAGCCCCCCAAAATAAAAAAATGCCCTACCCTATTCTAAAATAAATATTTTACAGCTCTTTTACCTTACCAGCCCTTAAAAGGGCCTTTTGCGGGGCATGCCCCAAAGAATTCTGCTCTTTTGCCTGTAAAAAAAAACATACAATACCCCCCACCAACATTACAACCCACCACCCACATACCCCTAATCTAACCCAAACCCCCCTTAAATAAACCTAACACTAAGCCCCTGAAGATCTCCCTACCTTGTCTTCACCACGCCGGGTATCACCGATCCGTCCAGAAGAGGGTCCGAAGTCTTCATCCAATCCGGACGATGTCTTCATCCAAGCGGGGGCTGAAGAGGTCCATCATCCGGCTGAAGTCTTCTATCAAGCGGCATCTTTAATCTTCTTTCTTCCGGCTCCATCTTCATCCCGCCGACGCGGAACATCCTTCCTCCATGACGAACTCCCAACGAATGAAGGTTCCTTTAAGGGACGTCATCCAAGATGGCGTCCCTCGAATTCCTATTGGCTGATAGGATTCTATCAGCCAATCGGAATTAAGGTAGGAATAATCTGATTGGCTGATGGAATCAGCTAATCAGATTGAAGTTCAATCCGATTGGCTGATCCAATCAGCCAATCAGATTGAGCTTGCATTCTATTGGCTGTTCGCATCTACGCCGCATTCAAGCCACCCTTTTTTGAAGGAGGCGCTCCTTTTCAAATACTTGTGTTTTCTTAGGATAGCCTTATGCATGTCCCATCAAGTCTACACATATTACATGTTACTGTTTTCTTATGATAGCCTTATGTATGTCCCATCAAGGCTACGCATATTACATGTTATTGTTTCCTTAGGATAGCCTTATGTATATCCCATCAAGTCTACACATATTACATGTTACAGTTTCCTTAGTATAGCCTTATGCATGTCCCATCAAGGCTACGCATATTACATGTTACTGTTTTCTTAGGATAACCTTATGTATGTCCCATCAAGTCTACACATATTACATGTTACTGTTTCCTTAGGATAGCCTTATGTATGTCCCATCAAGTCGACACATATTACATGTTACTGTTTTCTTAGGATAACCTTATGTATTTCCCATCAAGTCTACACATATTACATGTTACTGTTTACTTAGGATAGCCTTATGCATGTCCCATCAAGTCTACACATATTACATGTTACTGTTTCCTTAGGATAGCCTTATGTATGTCCCATCATGTCTGTACATATTACATAAAACTGTTTTCTTAGGATAACCTTATGTATGTCCCATCAAGTCTACACATATTACATGTTACTGTTTTCTTAGGATAACCTTATGTATTTCCCATCAAGTCTACACATATTACATGTTACTGTTTCCTTAGGATTACCTTATGTATGTCCCATCAAGTCTACACATATTATATGTTACTGTTTTCTTAGGATAACTTTATGTATTTCCCATCAAGTCTACACATATTACATGTTACTGTTTTCTTAGGATAACCTTATGTATTTCCCATCAAGTCTACACATATTACATGTTACTGTTTCCTTAGGATAGCCTTATGTATGTCCCATCAAGTCTACACATATTACATGTTACTGTTTTCTTAGGATAGCCTTATGTATGTCCCATCAAGTCTACACATATTACATGTTACTGTTTTCTTAGGATAGCCTTATGTATGTCCCATCTAGTCTACACATATTACATGTTACTGTTTTCTTAGGATAGCCTTATGTATGTCCCATCAAGTCTACACATATTACATGTTACAGTTTCCTTAGTATAGCCTTATGCATGTCCCATCAAGTCTACCCACATTACATGTTACTGTTTTCTTAGGATAGCCTTATGCATGTCCCATCTAGTCTACACATATTACATGTTACTGTTTTCTTAGGATAGCCTTATGTATGTCCCATCAAGTCTACACATATTACATGTTACTGTTTTCTTAGGATAGCCTTATGCATGTCCCATCAAGTCTACACATATTACATGTTACTGTTTTCTTAGGATAGCCTTATGTATGTCCCATCAAGTCTACACATATTACATGTTACTGTTTTCTTAGGATAGCCTTATGTATGTCCCATCTAGTCTACACATATTACATGTTACTGTTTTCTTAGGATAGCCTTATGTATGTCCCATCAAGTCTACACATATTACATGTTACAGTCTCCTTAGTATAGCCTTATGCATGTCCCATCAAGTCTACCCACATTACATGTTACTGTTTTCTTAGGATAGCCTTATGCATGTCCCATCTAGTCTACACATATTACATGTTACTGTTTGCTTAGGATAGTCTTATGCAGGTCCCATCAAGTCTACACATATTACATGTTCCTGTTTTCTTAGGATAACCTTATGCATGTCCCATCAAGTCTACACATATTACATATTACTGTTTGCTTAGGATAGTCTTATGCAGGTCCCATCAAGTCTACACATATTACATGTTCCTGTTTTCTTAGGATAACCTTATGCATGTCCCATCAAGTCTACACATATTACATATTACTGTTTCCTTAGGATAGCCTTACGCATGTCCCATCAAGTCTACACATATTACATGTTACTGTTTCCTTAGGATAGCCTTATGTATGTCCCATCAAGTCTACACATATTACATGTTACTGTTTTCTTAGGATAACCTTATGTATGTCCCATCAAGTCTAAACATATTACATGTTACTGTTTTCTTAGGATAACCTTATGTATGTCCCATCAAGTCTATGCATATTACATGTTACTGTTTTCTTAGGATAGCCTTATGTATGTCCCATCAAGTCTACGCATATTACATGTTACTGTTTTATTAGGATAGCCTTATGTATGTCCCATCAAGTCTACACATATTACATGTTACTATTTTCTTAGGGTAGCCTTATGCATGTCCCATCAAGTCTACACATATTACATGTTACTGTTTTCTTGGGATAACCTTATGTATGTCCCATCAAGTCTACACATATTACATGTTACTGTTTTCTTAGGATAGCCTTATGTATGTCCCATCAAGTCTACACATATTACATGTTACTGTTTTCTTAGGATAGCCTTATGTATGTCCCATCAAGTCTACACATATTACATGTTACTGTTTCCTTAGGATAACCTTATGCATGTCCCATCAAGTCTATACATATTACATGTTACTGTTTGCTTAGGATAGCCTTATGTATGTCCCATCAAGTCTGCACATATTACATGTTACTGTTTTCTTAGGATAGCCTTACACATGTCCCATCAAGTCTACACATATTACATGTTACTGTTTGCTTAGGATAGCCTTATGTATGTCCCATCAAGTCTGCACATATTACATGTTACTGTTTTCTTAGGATAGCCTTATGCATGTCCCATCAAGTCTACACATATTACATGTTACTGTTTTCTTAGGATAGCCTTATGCATGTCCCATCAAGTCTACACATATTACATATTACTGTTTTCTTAGGATAGCCTTACGCATGTCCCATCAAGTCTACACATATTACATGTTACTGTTTTCTTAGGATAGCCTTATGCATGTCCCATCAAGTCTACACTTATTACGTTACTGTTTACTTAGGATAACCTTATGTATGTCCCATTAAGTCTACACATATTACATGTTACTGTTTTCTTAGGATAGCCTTATGTATGTCCTATCAAGTCTATACATATTACATGTTATTATTTACTTAGGATAGCCTTATGTATGTCCCATCAAATCTATACATATTATATGTTACTCTTTTCTTAGGGTATCCTTATGTATGTCCTATCAAGTCCACACACTCAATACAATTGTTGTAATGAGAATTCACATAACAAGAATAATTGACACACTGACCCACATCATTCCACAATGTGGGACAATACACATATTACATGTTACTGTTTTTTTAGGATAGCCTTACTCATGTCCCATCAAGTCTACACATATTATGTTACTGCTTTCTTAGGATAGCCTTATTTATGTCCCATCAAGTCTAGTCATATAACATATTACCAGGGACGCCATCAGGGGGTGAATAGGGTGACTCCTGTCAGGGGCCGAGTTGGCCAGGGGGCCCCATGAGGCAAGCACAACTATTATTTTCTTTAAAAAGAGGGCGCTACAGCAGAGTGCTATTGATCATGGGAAATGTCATTACAAGGAGTAAAGCATTAGCATTTGAGAGGATTACTAAACCACTATGCACATTGTGAGACAGATTTGGCACTTCAGTTTGTACAGTGTGTGCCAGAGTCAGGTGGCAGATCACTTTCATTTGCAGAGTAGGTAGGACTTACTTAATAAATGTTTTTTATTTATTTGTGCAATTTCAGATTGTAACTTAAGTGTGGTAGTTGTGTAGTGGGGCCAGGGGGTCCATAAAACACATTTTTTTTAGCAATATGCAGCAGTGTATTTATGATTATTTGACAATGCTGTAGAAATTCTATATTTAAAACCATGCAGAAATCCTTCCTTTCCAATACACGAATGGTAAGTGCCCTTTTGGTAGATATGATTTTTTTATTTATATATATATTTTAATTACATTCCAGTTTACTGCCCCTTTATGCAAGGACTTTCCAGATGCCAGGAGGCATTTATCTAAGATTTTTACATCTGCATAAAATGTTATACTCTCAGGCTTAGCTTGCTCAGTATTTGAAATGAGACAGGTTAACTTAACATTGTTCAGTTTACACTACAGCTGACTTAAAGGGATACTGAACCCAGTTTTTATATTTCATGATTCAAATAGAGCATGCAATTTTAAGCAACTTTCTAATTTACTTCTATTAGAATTTTGTTTTGTTCTCTTGCTATCTTTATTTGAAAAAGAAGGCATATAAGCTAAGGAGCCAGTAAATGTTTGGTTCAGACCATGGACAGCACTTGCTTATTGGTGCTGTCCAATCAGCAAGGACAACCCTGGTTGTTCACCAAAAATGGGCCGGCATCTAAACTTACATTCTTGCTTTTCAAATAAACATACCAAGAGAATGAAGAAAATTTGATAATAGGAGTAAATTAGAAAGTTGCTTAAAATTGCATGCTCTATCTGAATCATGAAAGAAAAAAATTGGGTTCAGTGTCCCTTTAATTTTTAAATACATACAAACAAGCCTAAATTCTGCATTTAACCAGATTTAATGGTATGAGACCTAGTGCCACAACTTATGGTTCCACCAAGATCATATAGAGTACAGTATTTTCAAAATCCATAAATACAGCTGACAGATGGGAACATTTGTACACCAGATTTGAAGTGGTGATCTTGGTTAGGGAAAATGTTGGGGGGAGTAGAACCCAAACATATGTCAACCTTTTAAAAGTACTTTTCTTCATCTACCCATTCTGACAGATCAATAATGTACAATTTTGAATTCATAGAAGTATATTTGTTTGCACATTTACAAATATGATTCTTTAAAAAATTCTTTAAAAAGTGAACTCTTAATTTCTGCTATTTTTTTTATCATGCATGTCACACACTGTTGTCCTGTGAGTGTTTCTGTGGGTGTCTGTGTTTATGTCTTTGTGTTTTTGTTGGTGTCTCTATGAGTGTGTATGTATTTTTTTTCTGTGGATCTCTCTATGAGGGTTTGTATGTCTGTCTTTGTGCATTTTCTGTGGATGTCTATGTGAGGGTGTGTGTGTTCGTATGTTTTTGTGTGTTTTCTGTGGGTGTCTCTGTGTGTGTATATGTCTTTGTGTGTTTTCTGTGGGGATCTGCGAGTGTGTGTGTCTGTGTGTTTTCTGAGGCTGTCTCTGTGGGTGTTTCCTTGGATGTAAGTGCAAGTTTGTGTTTGAGTTTGTGTGTGTGTGTCCATTGTCTGTTCCTTTTTAGGACATTTTGACCTTACTACTGATTATTCACATCTTTCTACAGACTTTGAGACTAATGAAACCTTTCTGGAAGTCACCAATTCCCCACTTAACCTTTAAATTATTGTTTAGGCAGTTCAGTGCCCTTTCTTTCAGCCACTGCATGCTGTTGTCATCATATAGTTGTCATCTTCCTTGACAAAAAATAATCAAAATTCCATATTTTGTCTTGTAAATCTCCATTTTTGACAAAACTGTAGTCTACCTCATTACTTGTCAGGTCAATGTAAACAAGCGCTGAGTGTCTGTGTCGGAGTCTGTTTGTGTGTTTTTTTTGCGTGTCTGCTAGACTGTCTACAGGGAGTGCAGAATTATTAGGCAAGTTGTATTTTTGAGGATTAATTTTATTATTGAACAACAACCATGTTCTCAATGAACCCAAAAAACTCATTAATATTAAAGCTGAATAGTTTTGGAAGTAGTTTTTAGTTTGTTTTTAGTTATAGCTATTTTAGGGGGATATCTGTGTGTGCAGGTGACTATTACTGTGCATAATTATTAGGCAACTTAATAAAAAACAAATATATATCCATTTCAATTATTTCAATTTACCAGTGAAACCAATATAACATCTCAACATTCACAAATATACATTTCTGACATTCAAAAACAAAACAAAAACAAATCAGTTACCAATATAGCCACCTTTCTTTGCAAGGACACTCAAAAGCCTGCCATCCATGGATTCTGTCAGTGTTTTGATCTGTTCCCCATCAACATTGCGTGTAGCAGCAACCACAGCCTCCCAGACACTGTTCAGAGAGGTGTACTGTTTTCCCTCCTTGTAAATCTCACATTTGATGATGGACCACAGGTTCTCAATGGGGTTCAGATCAGGTGAACAAGGAGGCCATGTCATTAGATTTTCTTCTTTTATACCCTTTTTTGCCAGCCACGCTGTGGAGTACTAGGACGCGTGTGATGGAGCATTGTCCTGCATGAAAATCATGTTTTTCTTGAAGGATGCAGACTTCTTCCTGTACCACTGCTTGAAGAAGGTGTCTTCCAGAAACTGGCAGTAGGACTGGGAGTTGAGCTTGACTCCATCCTCAACCCAAAAAGGCCCCACAAGCTCATCTTTGATGATACCAGCCCAAACCAGTACTCCACCTCCACCTTGCTGGCGTCTGAGTCGGACTGGAGCTCTCTGCCCTTTACCAATCCAGCCACGGGCCCATCCATCTGGCCCATCAAGACTCACTTTCATTTCATCAGTCCATAAAACCTTAGAAAAATCAGTCTTGAGATATTTCTTGGCCCAGTCTTGACGTTTCAGCTTGTGTGTCTTGTTCAGTGGTGGTCGTCTTTCAGCCTTTCTTACCTTGGCCATGTCTCTGAGTATTGCACACCTTGTGCTTTTGGGCACTCCAGTGATGTTGCAGCTCTGAAATATGGCCAAACTGGTGTCAAGTGGCATCTTGGCAGCTGCACGCTTGACTTTTCTCAGTTCATGGGCAGTTATTTTGCGCCTTGGTTTTTCCACACGCATCTTGCGACCCTGTTGACTATTTTGAATGGAACGCTTGATTGTTCGATGATCACGCTTCAGAAGCTTTGCAATTTTAAGAGTGCTGCATCCCTCTGCAAGATATCTCACTATTTTTGACTTTTCTGAGCCTGTCAAGTCCTTCTTTTGACCCATTTTGCCAAAGGAAAGGAAGTTGCCTAATAATTATGCACTCCTGATATAGGGTGTTGATGTCATTAGACCACACCCCTTCTCATTACAGAGATGCACATCACCTAATATGCTTAATTGGTAGTAGGCTTTCGAGCCTATACAGCTTGGAGTAAGACAACATGCATAAAGAGGATGATGTGGTCAAAATACTCATTTGCCTAATAATTCTGCACTCCCTGTATATCTGAATCCTTATGTGTGTATATGTGTTTCTGTGTTACTACCTTTACAACATTTCAAAGCTTGACTACACTTAAGAATAAAGTGCATATACATTTTAGTCACTTTGGTCAAAAATTGCACATGTCACGAGGGGGGTAGCCCTATGCATGTCCCATTAAGCCTACACATATTACATGTAACTGTTTCCTTAGGATAGCTTTATGTATGTCCTATTACGTCTACACATATTACGTTACTGTTTTCGTAGGATAGCTTTATGTATGTCCCATCAAGTTTACTCATATTACATGTTACGGTTTTCTTAGGATAACCTTATGTATGTCCCATCAAGTCTAAACATATTACATGTTACTGTTTTCTTAGGATAGCTTTATGTATGTGCCATCAAGTCTACCCATACTACATGTTACTGTTTTCTTAGGATAACCTTATGTAAATCCTATCAAGTCTACACATATTACATGTTACTGTTTTCTTAGGCTAGCCTTATGTATGTCCTATCAAGTCTACATATATTACATGATATTTTTACTTAGGATAGCCTTATGTATGTTCTATCAAGTCTACATATATTACATGTTACTGTTTCCTTAGGATAGCTTTATGTAAATCCTATCAAGTCTACACATATTACATGTTACTTTTAACTTAGGATAGCCTTATGTATGTTCTATCAAGTCTATACATATTATATGTTACTGTTTCCTTAGGATAGCCTTATGTATGTCCCATCAAGTCAATACATATTACATGTTACTGTTTTCTTAGGATAGCCTTATGTATGTCCAATCAAGTCTACACATATTATATGTTACTGTTTTCTTAGGATAGCCTTATGTATGTCCCATCAAGTCTGCACATATTACATGATACTGTTTTCTTAGGATAGCCTTATGTAAATCCTATCAAGTCTACACATATTACATGTTACTTTTAACTTAGGATAGCCTTATGTATGTTCTATCAAGTCTATACATATTATATGTTACTGTTTCCTTAGTATAGCCTTATGTATGACCCATCAAGTCTATACATATTACATGTTACTGTTTTTTTAGGATAGCCTTATGTATGTCCTATCAAGTCCACACACTTAATACAACTGTTGTAATGAGAATTTACATAACAAGAATAATTGACACACTGACCCACATCGTTCCACAATGTGGGAAAATACATATATTACATGTTACTGTTTTCTTAGGATAGCCTTATTTATGTCCCATCAAGTCTACACATATTACATGTTACTGTTTTCTTAGGGTAGCCTTATGCATGTCCCATCAAGTCTACACATATTACATGTTACTGTTTTCTTAGTATAGCCTTATGTATGTCCCATCAAGTCTACACATATTACTTGTTACTGTTTTCTTAGGATAGCCTTATGTATGTCCCATCAAGTCTACACATATTACATGTTACTGTTTTCTTAGTATAGCCTTATGCATGTCCCAACATGTCTACACATATTACATGTTACTGTTTTCTTAGCCTTATGTATGTTCTATCAAGTCTACATATATTACATGTTACTGTTTTCTTAGGATAGCCTTATGTATGTTCTATCAAGTCTACTCATATTACATGTTACTGTTTTCTTAGGATAACCTTACGCATGTCCCATCAAGTCTACTCTGATTTTGGTGAAATGAAATATAACAAGCTCGAAGTCACTCTGTTTGGTAACTATTTTGGTCTATCTTTCTAACAATACTGCAGTACACCACTTTGCATCATATACTGACAATAATACTTGTTGTAACTATCTTAAGAGATGTCCGACATATGAGATGTGTCCTGCTTATAAAATAAGTTGCTATCTGAAGTGATGATTACTATGTAAATGCTTGATGATACTATCTCTGGTAGACATAATAATTACTGTAACATTTGATGGGTCACTAATATAAAGGATAACATATGAGATATACACAGTGATGATCTCAATCTCAAAGTGGTGAAGTCCACATTGGAGATAAAAGAAAGTATATAGTATGTTTATCCTTAATAACAGATTTACATGATACACTCTTTGTGCATACTGTTTTACATATAACAGAATAAACTAAAATGTACGTGATTAAAAGATATCAGCTAATTAATGATGGTGAACAGACTATCTAAAATTTATCACAAATGAAACACATTAATTTGACTTTATTAGCCATAAGATGAATGAGTCCAGTATATCTGTATAAGCAATAGTGATAAAGGAGATCATTTGGCCGATCTGTGTTATGCAAAAAATTGATCATAAATATTACTTACAATGTAGTGATTACTCTAATATTAGAGGGCTCTCTAATATGTATCACTATTTAGGATTAGAATGCCATCTGCAATAATGTAATGTAAATACCTGCTTCTATAGTATAGAAATAACGCTGTAACTGCGGTTAAACACTTCTGCAAACATATTATGTAACCATGGCAACGCCTGTGAATTTAAGCTGTGAAGATCGTCTTGGCCGGCCCTAATACCCTGACAAAGTTACTTTTTGTAGTGACGAAACGCGTCTGTGGGCGGGGCTAGGAGGGTAGCGTGTGTCACATTTGTTTGGTGTGCATACAGTAGCTACTAAGTGTTAAACAATGAAATTTATATTATTTAAGTTGACAGATATTGATACATGAAAGTGATAGATGCCAATGCTTTGGTTGAGACTCTGAACGCCCTGTATGTGTGTTACAGTATTAGTTATAGGGATACTAGTCAGAAATCGGCTGGCAGGGTAACCCCCACAAAGTTTGTAGGTAGGAGGACACCTTTGAGCGCCTGTATTGAAAGCTTTAATAGCTGCTCTACCCCTATTTCTAACTCAAAGCACTGTTTATCACCTACACACACCTTCCAGCTACCAGTCCTATGTTTTTAACTTAGTGTTTGGTAATATACGAAGATGAGGATTGATTGTGATATACCCTTTCCTAGTACCCAATTTTAGATTGTTGTTGTGTCCGTGTCCTATTTTTCAATAAAGTGTTATAGTTTTAATATATACTCTAGGTGAAGAAACCTGGAATGTGAAATATTCATATTTCCTTATCAGGTTAGCGCACATTAGAAGAAGCGGTAGGGTTAGCGCATATGAGAATATGAGTCGGGTTAGCGCATATGTTAATATGCGATCGGGTTTGCGCATATGGGAATATGCGATAGGATTTGCGTGTGAGTAGAATGTTAGTTTTTTTTCCCTTTTTTTTTCTCCTTTGACTTTTATGGGGGAATAGTTTATCGCTGTTTGCTTTTGTCGGGTTAGCGCAAGAGCGCAAACTTTTTACTTCTTTATTTCTAGCGGAATTAGTGCTCTAGCATAAGTGCTAAATAGCGCTCCACTTGTAATCTGGCCCTTAGTACCTCTTAGATATAGCGAAAATAAATAGGACAGAGAGTAGAAATTGCTGTTGGAGTAGGTGGGCAATTATCCCTGTGTTGGCCCTGTGTAGGAATAAATGGGATACAATAAATGTGACGGTTTTAATGCAGACCCTGACTGCTTTAACATTTATTTCCTATCATTGCAAACTGTGAGTAAATATAAACAGACTGGGTTTCCTACCTGAATCTCCTATTAGTCTGTATCGCTCCTCGGGTGTTGAGACGGTAAAATAGATAAATGCTGATAAATAACATGACTGACGCTCTCCCTCTAGGGGCCTGATGATCAAAAGCAACCTATATTGTAATGTAGGTGTATCTTGGCTGAGCAGAGAGCTTTAGATCATCTCACCTGAGCAGAGAGCTTTAGATCATCTCGCCTGAGCGGAGAGCTTTAGATCATCTCGCCTGAGCAGAGAGCTTTAGATCATCTCGCCTGAGCGGAGAGTTTTAGATCACCTCGCCTGAGTGGAGAGGTTTAGATCATCTCGCCTGAGCAGAGAGCTTTAGATCATCTTGCCTGAGCAGAGAGCTTTAGATCATCTCGCCTGAGCGGAGAGCTTTAGATCATCTCGCCTAAGCAGAGAGCTTTAGACCATCTCACCTGAGCAGAGAGCTTTAGATCATCTCGCCTGAGCGGAGAGCTTTAGATCATCTCACCTAAGCAGAGAGCTTTAGACCATCTCACCTGAGCAGAGAGCTTTAGATCATCTCACATGAGCGGAGAGCTTTAGATCATCTCACCTGAGCAGAGAGCTTTAGACCATCTCACCTGAGCATAGAGCTTTAGATCATCTCACCTGAGCGGAGAGCTTTAGATCATCTCACCTGAGCAGAGAGATTTAGACCATCTCACCTGAGCAGAGAGCTTTAGACCATCTCACCTGAGCAGAGAGCTTTAGATCATCTCCCCTGAGCGGAGAGCTTTAGATCATCTCACTTGAGCGGAGAGCTTTAGATCATCTCGCCTGAGCGGAGAGCTTTAGATCATCTCACTTGAGCGGAGAGTTTTAGATCCTCTCACCTGAGCGGAGAGCTTTAGATCATCTCGCCTGAGCGGAGGGCTTTAGATCATCTCACCTAAGCAGAGAGCTTTAGACCATCTCACCAGAGCAGAGAGCTTTAGATCATCTCACATGAGCGGAGAGCTTTAGATCATCTCACCTGAGCAGAGAGCTTTAGACCATCTCACCTGAGCAGAGAGCTTTAGACCATCTCACCTGAGCAGAGAGCTTTAGATCATCTCACCTGAGCGGAGAGCTTTAGATCATCTCACTTGAGCGGAGAGCTTTAGATCATCTCGCCTGAGCGGAGAGCTTTAGATCATCTCACTTGAGCGGAGAGTTTTAGATCCTCTCACCTGAGCGGAGAGCTTTAGATCATCTCGCCTGAGCGGAGGGCTTTAGATCATCTCACCTAAGCAGAGAGCTTTAGACCATCTCACCAGAGCAGAGAGCTTTAGATCATCTCACATGAGCGGAGAGCTTTAGATCATCTCACCTGAGCAGAGAGCTTTAGACCATCTCACCTGAGCAGAGAGCTTTAGATCATCTCACCTGAGTGGAGAGCTTTAGATCATCTCACTTGAGCGGAGAGCTTTAGACCATCTCACCTGAGCAGAGAGCTTTAGATCATCTCACCTGAGTGGAGAGCTTTAGATCATCTTGCCTGAGCGGAGAGCTTTAGATCATCTCACCTGAGCAGAGAGCTTTAGATCATCTCACCTGAGCAGAGAGCTTTAGATCATCTCACCTGAGTGGAGAGCTTTAGATCATCTTGCCTGAGCGGAGAGCTTTAGATCATCTCACCTGAGCGGAGAGTTTTAGATCCTCTCACCTGAGCGGAGAGCTTTAGATCATCTCACCTGAGCAGAGAGCTTTAGATCCTCTCACCTGAGCGGAGAGTTTTAGATCCTGTCACCTGAGCGGAGAGTTTTAGATCATCTCACCTGAGCAGAGAGCTTTAGATCATCTCACCTGAGCGGAGAGCTTTAGATCATCTCACCTGAGCGGAGAGTTTTAGATCCTCTCACCTGAGCGGAGAGTTTTAGATCATATTGCCTGAGCGGAGAGTTTTAGATCATATTGCCTGAGCGGAGAGCTTTAGATCATCTTGCCTGAGCGGAGAGCTTTAGCTCATCAGGCCCTAGAAGAGACTAACAGATACATATATGACTAAGATCTCTTATTCTAATTTAGAGTTTGTGTGAACAGAGTGCAATAACAAGAGCTGTAATTATAGAACAGAACATTATAAAATAATCCAAACTAGGCCTAAGGCAGTAAGATTTTGGGAGCGGTACAGTTTAAGGGGTATTTCTATGACAGCATCTGCAAAACTGAGCTCCTCCCCAATCATCACTATGCCCAGCTATGAAATATCAATGGCTGATGATAACATTTGTCATCACTTCAGCTTGTCACACCCACTACCTTAGGGGTTACATTTGGCTTAGAATTTCTTGTACTCTCCGCATAGAGTGACTTTGAACCTCTATGCAACTGGGTTAAAAACATAGTAGAAGTATTACTTGGGATCTGCATAGCACTGCTGGTCCTGAGCGAGAGCGTCTGCTAATCTGTTCAGCAATGCTAGTTGCGCAACCCATCTAAGTTACTAGCTCTGCTGATTGGATCATCTGCAATTTCTTCTTGGGACATTTATAGAGGTTAAACACATGAAGGTGCAAGGTCACTAATCTTAAAATGACATGGGCTAACAAATTAGATCATATCGTTTTTCGACTATAATGGCCCTTTAAGGTTGGGATAAGTATTAAAGTAGAGTGAAAGTTAAAAGGGAAAATCCAGTGGATGCCAGAGAGCACTACAATGTTGTCTTCATACTATCAAATATGCCAAAATATCACCCAGGACAGGCTGATATGCTGTGTAATACATTGTGCTGGGAACTGCTACATACTTATTTATGTAGATGTTAAGAGCAGTACATGGTTTTTTACAGGTAATTGACTTCTGCGTACATTGTATAAAGAATGTGCAGTTATTTTTAGCTTCTGAAAACCAGGGCAAAGCAAAATTATTGATTAAAGCAGAAGCCGGCTTCTATGGCAACAGAAGCTTTAACTGTGCAAGAAGAGAATATCCAGTGAGGGTGAAGATCGCAGCACCACGCGGGCACGATAATCTCCGCACACAGCTGCAGCTCTTTGTGTATGGAGGAGGCAAGATACTAAATACACAGAACACTGATAGAAATATTCTCCTGACTGCAGATCAATATGCAGCCTGTGTTTATTGGTTAGGTGACTGTATGTCAGCCCATAGATGACACTATAGATACATATACATTACTAGACTGCGATCTCAGTGTTGTAACACAATAGTCTGGGTAGTGAGAAGCTTAACGTGCTTCAGTGCTAATATAAGTCATTAAATCTGTACTCTAGAGAGCATCATTCCTTCTTGCTCATTTCATAACAGAACGAGAGACTCCAATATATTCCTCAGATACAGTAAACAGAACCTATATTTATGTAGCGTATTAAAACAATCTAACATTCACAGTAATTTAATTATTTATGTAGATCTTTTGTCCATGAGACACATAATGGAATTGATCAATTAGTGGAAACTGACAAATTAATAGGGTTGCTAATTAATACAGTATTTTTTAAAGGCATTTTACTAAAAAAACAATCTACCATTCATATGAAAAGCAGGATTTACACACTAGAACATATTATTGTTTGTGCCTGAAAAATGCTAAATAAAAGCTGTTTAAAGGGACAGTCTAGTCAAAAATAAACTTTCATGATTCAGATAGGGCATGTAATTTTAAACTTTCCAATTTACTTTTACCATCAATTTAGCTTTGTTCTCTTGGTATTCTTAGATGAAAGCTAAACCTAGGAGGCACATATGCAAATAAATTTCTAAGTCCTTGTAGACCGCCTCTTATCTGAAAGCATTTTCACATTTTTTCCCAACTAGACAGCGCTATTTCATGTGTGCCATATAGATAACCTTGTGCTCCCTTGTGGAGTTACCTAGGAGTCAGTATTGATTGGCTAAAATGCAAGTCTGTCAAAAGAAATGAAATAAGGGGGAAATCTGCAGAAGCTTAGATACAAGGAAATCACAGAGGTAAAAGTATATTAATATAACTGAGATAAGGGGCAGTCTTCAGAGGCTTAGATACAAGGTAATCACAGAGGTAAAAAGTGTATTAATATAACTGAGATAAGGGGGCAGTCTGCAGAGGCTTAGATACAAGGTAATCACAGAGGTAAAAAGTATATTAATATAACTGAGATAAGGAGCAGTCTGCAGAGGCTTAGATACAAGGTAATCACAGAGGTAAAAAGTATATTAATATAACTGAGATAAGGAGCAGTCTGCAGAGGCTTAGATACAAGGTAATCACAGAGGTAAAAAGTATATTAATATAACTGAGATAAGGAGCAGTCTGCAGAGGCTTAGATACAAGGTAATCACAGAGGTAAAAAGTATATTAATATAACTGAGATAAGGAGCAGTCTGCAGAGGCTTAGATACAAGGTAATCACAGAGGTAAAAAGTGTATTAATATAACTGTGTTGGTATCGCAAAACTGGGGAATGGGTAATAAAGGGATAATCTATTTTATTAAACAATAACAATTGTCGTGTAGACTGTCCCTTCTAACACTACAGTATTGTGTTGTACTAGCAGCTAATCGTCACTGGCTGATAAGAACGATCTCTGTTTTGCTGGAGGAGAGGGACAAACCTCTATAGGAATGATGAGTAAACTGATTTATTCAGGGCAGAAACAGAAACCGTTGAAAAAGTAAAAAACAAACAAATACATTTTGAAATGCGGTCTCATTGAAGGTAAAACGGGGAATACACAGATCATAAAGAATAAATATATCAATAAAGACTCTGTTATGACTTTTAAGGGGTCAATTCCAGTCTTATCAGTTGTGTTTATTGGCAAACAGTAAGCATTTTACAACACTGATCACAATTTTCAGACATTAGAAATTCCCCCCCTTTGATGCATGGACAGAACTGAATTCAGTGAGCCCAATCTTCCCGACCACAAGTTATTCACTAAGGGGCCTATCTATCAAGCTCTGTATGGAGCTTGAAGCCTAGTGTTTCTGGCGAGCCTTAAGGCCGCTCGCCAGAAACACCAGCTATGAATCAGCGGTCTAAAGACCGCTGCTCCATAACTTTTCCGCCTGCTCTGAGCTGGCGGACAGACATCGCCGCAATTCAACCCGATCGAGTACGATCAGTTTGACTGATACCCCCTGCTGGTGGCCGATCTCACAAGAGCTGCTGGTGCAATGCTGGCGAGCGTATTGCTCTCCGCATTCAGCGATGTCTGTCGGACCTGATACGCACTGTCAGATCAGGTCCATCAGACCTTTGTTAAATAGGCCCCTAAATATCAGCAACAAAACAGACTCAGCAAATTGTTAAATGCTCAACACCATCAGATGGAACAATAACTCAAACACAAAATAAAAGCAGATGTTGCCCAATAAAATAACTGCCTTTTTAGTGATGACGGAATAACCATCATCAGTATCCAATAAAAACACACAAAAACATATCTACAATATCTGATACCTATCGCTAATGACATTATACTTAAATGGACATTAAACACTAAATAAATGCTGGATAGAATGATGCATTAAAATAAAAGATTAGTCTGAGAGTAACATGTAGATGTATTTTTTTAAGTTTTATTAGCTATTTAAATATTGACAAAATAAGTGTAAAGTTTTAGGGGTCAATTTATTATAGTGCGAGCGGACATGATACGATGTAGCGTATAATGTCCGCTGCACATCGATAAAGTCTGACAGCATACGCTCTTGGCATTTATCATTGCAACAGCAGTTCTTGCGAACTGCTGGTGCAATGGCGCCCCCTGCAGATTCGCGGACAATCGGCCTCTAGCAGGGGGTGTCAATCAACCAGATCATATTCGATCGGGTTGATTTCTGTCCGCCGCCTCAGAATGGATTTACAGGAAAAAGGAACAAAATAAATCATGAAAGTATATTGTAGAGTTTTTCTCAAATATACAGTTTATCATTTTATATTACCATCTCATGTTTAATGTCCCTTTGAAAAAAATTCAGTTGCTATACACATGCACTCCTTTAACCCATTTTGGGCCAGATTATAAGTGGAGCGCAAAATATTGCTTTCGCTAAATCGTTATTTGTACTCCACTTTGTAATAATAGCGCACGCAAATGCACGGAAGCCTTGTGCTCACGAGAGAGCACTTCCATAGGCTCCAATGGGAGCCTCGTTCTCATGATGTAAACAAAGTTTAGAAAGCAGCCGTTTTGTTTAAAAACTTACCTCTCTCCTCTTCACAGCCGGAGCAGCTTCCCCCGCCTAGAGATCCTCTGTTCACACGTCAGCAATGACTAATCCGGCTTCCTCCAATCACGGCATGGTCTCAGGCAATGATTCCCCTGGGGGGAAGCCGTGATTGGAGGAAGACGGATTAGTCATTGCTTACGTGTGAAGAGAGGATCTCCATGCGGGGGAAGCTGCTCCAGCCGTGAAGAGGAGAGAGGTACGTTTTTAAACAAAATGGCTGCTTTCTAAACTTTGATGAATGAAAGTGCCCCTGTTTTTAATAGTATTTCTCTTGTTAAGTGTATCCAGTCCACGGATCATCCATTACTTATGGAATATATTCTCCTTCCCAACAGGAAGCTGCAAGAGTCCACCCACAGCAAAGCTGCTATATAGCTCCTCCCCTAACTGCCATATTCAGTCATTCTCTTGCAAGCCTCAACATAGATAGGAGGTTGTGAGAGTCTGTGGTGCTTTCTACTTAGTTTATTCTTCAATCAAAAGTTTGTTATTTTTAAATGGCACCGGAGTGTGCTGTTTATCTCAGGCAGTATTTGGAAGAAGAATCTGCCTGCGTTTTTCTATGATCTTAGCAGACGTAACTAAGATCCATTTGCTGTTCTCACACATTCTGAGGAGTGAGGTACTTCAGAGGGGGAATGGCGTGCAGGTTTTCCTGCAGATAAGGTATGTGCAGTAAAATATTTTTCTAGGAATGGAATTGACTAAGAAAATACTGCTGATACCGAAGTAATGTAAGTAAAGCCTTAAATGCAGCGATAGCGACTGGTATCAGGCTTATTAATAGAGATACATACTCTTATAAAAATGTGTTTTAAAACGTTTGCTGGCATGTTTAATCGTTTTTTAACGTACATTGGTGATAACACTGTAATGTTGGTATAGCCTTAAATGCAGTAAAAGCGACTGGTATCAGGCTTATTAATAGAGATACATACTCTTGTAAAAATGTGTTTTAAAACGTTTGCTGGCATGTTTAATCGTTTTTTAACATATGTTTGGTGATAAAACTTATTGGGGCCTAAGTTTTTTCCACATGGCTGGCTTAAATTTTGCATAGAAACAGTTAACTGAAGCTTCCCACTGTTGGCTGTGGCAGTTTGTTGTGTCTGTTTTTAAAAACGTCTATGTCGTTTGTTTTTTTTTATCTGTTTTTTGCATTAAGGGGTTAATCATCCATTTGCAAGTGGGTGCAATGCTCTGTTACCTTATTACATGTACTGTAAAAATTTCGTTTGTTTTACTGCCTTTTTTTTTTTTCACTGTTTTTCAAATTTTGACAAAATTTGTTTCTCTTAAGGGCACAGTAACGTTTTATATATTTGCTTGTTAACTTGATTTAAAGTGTTTTCCAAGCTTACTAGTCTCATTATTAGTCTGTTCTAACATGTCTAACATAGAGGAAGCTCTGTGTTCATTATGTTTTAAAGCCATGGTGGAACCCCATCTTAGAATGTGTACCAGATGTACTGATTTCATGTTAAACAATAAAGATCATTTTTTGTCTTTAAAAACATTATCACCAGAGGATTCTGTCGTGGGGGTAGTTATGCCGACTAACTCTCCCCACGTGTCAGACCTTTTGACTCCCGCTTTAGGGACTCACGCTCAAATGGCGCCAAGTACATCAAGGGCACCCATAGCGTTTCTTTTACCAGGGGATTCTGTCGAGGGGAAAGTTATGCCGACTAACTCTCCCCACGTTTCAGACCCTTCGACTCCCGCTTCAGGGACTCACGCTCAAATGGCGCCAAGTACATCAAGGGCGCCCATAGCGTTTATTTTAGACATGGCAAAGGTGGTGAATAATATTCTGGCAGCAGTAGTCAGACTACCTGAAATTAAAGGAAAGCAGTTAGCTCTGGGGGTAGATACAGAGCATACAGACGCTTTAAGAACCATGTATGATACTACCTCACAATATGCTTAGTCTGTGGGTGATTTTTTTTTGACTCAGGGAAGATGATTTAACCTGATTCTGATATTTCTACATTTAAAATTTATGCTTGAGAACCTCCACTTGTTGCTCAGGGAGGCTTTGGCTGCTCTGAATGAATGTGTACAATCGCAGGGCCAGAGAAATTGTGTAGACTGGATAAATAATATGCAGTGCCGGTGTGTACTGATGTTTTTCCAATACCTAAAGAGGTTTACTAAAAAATTTTTTTTTTAATAAGGAATGGGATAGACCAGGTGTGCCGTTCTCTTCCCCTCCTATTTTTTAGAAGAATGTTTTCTAATAGTTACCACCACACGGGACTTCTGGCAGACAGTTCCTAAGGTGGAGAGAAGAGTTTCTACTCTAGCTAAGCGTACCACTACCTCTGACGAGGACAGTTGTGCTTTTTAGATCCAATGGATAAAAAATGTTTATTCAACAGGGTTTTATCCTGCAGCCCCTTGCATACATTGCTTCTGTCACTGCTGCTGCGGCGTTCTGGGTTGAGTCTCTTGATGAGGCTTTACAGTTAAGCGACTCCATTGGATGAATATATTTGACAAGCTTATGCTAGCCAATTCCTTTGTTTTCTGATGCCTTGTTCATTTGACTAGACTAACGGCTAAGAATTCTGTTTTTTTACTATACTGGCGCGCAGAGCACTATGGCTTATATCATGGTCAGCTGTCGTGACTTTAATAAATAAGCTACTTAACTTCCCTTCAAGGGGCAGACCCTATTCGGGCCTGGTTTGAAGGAGATTATTGCTTATATCACTGGAGGAAAAGGTCATGCCCTTCCTCAGGATAGGTCCAAATCAAGGGCCAAAAAAAAAAAAAAAAAAAAAAAAAAAAAAAAAAGTCTAATTTTCGTGCCTTTTAAAAACTTCAGGGCAGGTGTGGCATCCTCTTCCTCTAAGGCAAAACAAGAGGGAATTTTTGCTCAGTCCAAGGCGGTCTGGAGACAATCGGACCTGGAACAAAGATAAGCAGGCCAAGGAGCCTGCTGCTGCCTCTAAGACAGCATGTAGAACGGCTCCCTATCCGGTAACGGATCCTATAGGGGGCAGACTTTCATTCTTCGCCCAGGCGTGGGCAAGAGATGCCCAGGATCCCTAGGCATTGGAATTTATATCCCAGAGATATCTTCTGGATTTCAAAGATTCCCCCCCAAAAAAAGGGGACATTTCGCCTTTCACAATTATCTGCAAACCAGATAAAGAAGGAGGCATTCTTACATTGTGTACGAGATCCATCCAGTTCCAAGAGAGGAACAGGGACAGAGTTTTTACTCAAATCTGTTTGTGGTTCCCAAGGAGAGGGAACCTTCAGACCTATTTTGGATCTAAAGATCTTAAACAAATTCCTCAGAATTCCGTCATTTAAGATGGAAACTATTCGTACCATCTTAACTATGATCCAGGAGAGTCAATAGAGGACTACAATGGATTTGAAGGATGCTTATCCTCACATTGTGATGCATAAAGATCACCATCGTTTTTCAGGTTTGCCTTTCTAGACAGGCATTACCAGTTTGTAGCTCTTTCCTTTGGGATATCTACAGCCCCAAGAATCTTTATGGAGGTTCTGGGGTCGCTTTGGCGGTCCTTAGACCGCGGGGCATAGAAGTGGCCCCTTATTTAGACGACATCCTGATACAGGCGTCAAACATCCAAATTGCCCAGTCTCATACGGACGTAGTACTGGCATTTCTGAGATCACATGGGTGGAAAGTGAACAAGGAAAGAGTTCTCTATCCCCAATCTCAAGGGTTTCCCTCCTAGGGACTCTGATAGATTCTGTAGAAATGAAAATATACCTGACGGAGTCCAGGTTGTCAAAAGTTTCTAAATTTCTGCCGTGTTTTTTCATCCCATCCGCGCCCTTCGGTGGCTCAGTACATGAATGAAATCGGCTTAATTGTAGCGGCAAGGGACATAGTACCGTTTGCACGTCTACATTTCAGACCACTGCAACTATGCATGCTCAGTCAGAGGAACAGGGATTACACAGATTTGTCCCCCTGTTAAACCTGGACCAAGAGACCAGAGATTCTCTTCTCTGGTGACTATGTCGGGTCCATCTGTCCAAGGGTATGACCTTCCGCAGGTCAGATGGGACAATTGTTACAATAGATGCCAGCCTTTTAGGTTGGGATGCAGTCTGGAACTCCCTGAAGGCTCAGGGATAGTGGACTTAGGAGGAGACCCTCCTTCTAATAAATATTCTGGAACTGGGAGTGATATTCCATGCTCTTCAGACTTGGCCTCAGTTAGCAACTCTGAGGTACATCATACTCAGTCGGACAATATACACGACTGTGGCTTACATCAGCCATCAAGGGGGAACAGAAGTTCCCTAGCGATGTTAGAAGTCTTACAATAATTCACTGGACAGAGACTCTCTCTTGTCTATCAGCTATCCATATCCCAGGTGTTGAGAACTGGGAGGTGGATTTTCTAAGTCGTCAGACTTTTCTTCCGGGGGAGTGGGATTTCCTCCGGAGGTCAAGACCAAGCAGGAGAGGGCTTTGGTGTTTTTGACAGCGCCTGTGTAGCCACGCAGGACCTGGTATGCAGATCTGGTGGACATGTCATCCTTTCCATCACGGTCTCTGCTTCTGAGACAGGTCCCTCTACCTCAGGGTCCTTTCAACCATCTAAATAGAATCAATCTGAGATGGACTGCCTGAAGACTGAACGCTTGATGTTATCAAAGCATGGCTTCTCCGAGTCAGTCATTGATACCTTAATACAGACATGAAAGCCTGTCTCTAGGAAAATTGAACATAGATATGGTGTAAATATCTGATTGTTATGAATCCAAGGGTTACTCATGGAGTAAAGTCTGGATTCCCAGGATATTATCTTTTCTCCAAGATGTTTTTGAGAAAAGGGTTGTCAGCTAATTCCTTAAAAGGGGACAGATTTTTACTCTGTCTATATTTTTGCACAAGCATCTGGCAGGTATTCTAGACGTTCAGGCATTTGGTCAGGCTTTGGTTAGATCCAAGCCTGTGTTTAAAACTGTTGCTCCGCCATGGAGCTTAAACCTGATTCTTAAGGTTCTTCAAGAAGTTCCGTTTGAACCTTTTTTGTTCCATAGATATCAATCTTTATCTTGGAAAGTTCCTTTTGGGTAGCTAATTCCTCGACTCGTAGAGTCTCCAAGTTATCTGTGTTACAATGTGATTCTCCTTATCTGGTCCTTCGTACGGATAAGGTAGTCCTGCGTACCAACCTGGTTGTTCCATGCTTGTATCCTAATCCTTCCTCAAAGAAGGAACGTCTATTACACAATATTGGACGTGGTTTGTGCTTTAAAGTTTTACTTACAAGCTACTACAGTTTTCATCAAACGTTCACCTTGTTTGTTGTCTATTCTGGACAGAGGAGAGGTCAAAAGACTTCAGCAGCCTCTCTGTCTTTTTGGTTAAAAAGCATAATTCATTTAGCTTATGAGACTGCTGGACAGCAGCCTCCTGAAGGGATTACAGCTCATTCTACTAGAGCTGTGGTTTTCACTTGGGCCTTTTTTAAATGTGGCTTCTGTTGAACAGATTTACAAGACGGAGTCTTGGTCTGCGCTTCATACTTTTCAAATTTAACAAATTTGATACCTTGCTTCTTCGGAGGCTATTTTTGGGAGAAAGGGTTTTTTACAGGCAGTGGTAACTTCCGTTTAAGTACCTGCCTTGTCCCTCCCATCATCCGTGTACTTTAGCTTTGGTATTGGTATTCCATAAGTAATGGATGATCCGTGGACTGGATACACTTAACAAGAGAAAACATAATTTATGCTTACCTGATAAATTTATTTCTCTTGTAGTGTATCCAGTCCACGGCCCGCCCTGTCACTTTAAGGCAGGTAATTTTTTCATTTGAACTACAGTCACCACTGCACCCTATGGTTTTTCCTTTCTCTGCATGTTTTCGGTCGAATGACTGAATATGGCAGTTAGGGGAGGAGCTATATAGCAGCTTTGCTGTGGGTGGACTCTTGCAGCTTCCTGTTGGGAAGGAGAATATATTCCATAAGTAATGGATGATCCGTGGACTGGATACACTACAAGAGAAATAAATTTATCAGGTAAGCATAAATTATGTTTTTTTTAAAAACTGGCTTTCATTGATAAAAGTTTACCTTCACTTTAAAACAACATACGCTGAAACAACAGAATCAGTATTTTCATCAAAGAGAAGTAGCAACTCTACAAATAACGTCTAAATTTGCTCTGACACTAAAAAGGTATCATAGCTGTCCTGTTCCAGAGGAGCCGCTATGCCCTAAAGACAACACACACCATACACACAAACAGGGGCGAAACTACCTTCTTAGATTCTTGCACCTGGGCCCTGTGGTTTCTAGTTACGCCTCTGCACACAAACTACCTCTTCTATGCAACAAATGAAAGGGCTCATGATACTTCTCAAAATAGTAACTAATTGTCATAGGAATTGCTGTAACATATTTGCTGTAAGACTATTTTAGGTATCTGCTGAAATATATTTCACTAATCTCTAGACAATTTCATGTTTGTGTTCCAATGTAATTTCATGCATCTTGTATCACATTGTTTCACATATTTGCTGCAAGACTATTTTACATTTTTGCTAGGAGATTATTTCCTGTATCTACTGCAGGAATATTACTTGTCTTTGTTGCAAGATTATTTCACATATCTGATAGGGGAATATTTCATATATATACTGAGACTCATTCAAGTTTCTTTTGCATTATTATTTCCTATATGGGTTGCAAGATTATTTCACATATATGCTGCATGATTATGTTTACATATATGCTGCAAGATTATTTCACATACATGCTGCATGATTATGTTTACATATATGCTGCAAGATTAATTCACATACATGCTGCATGATTATGTTTACATATATGCTGCAAGATTAATTCACATACATGCTGCATGATTATGTTTACATATATGCTGCAAGATTATTTCACATACATGCTGCATGATTATGTTTACATATATGCTGCAAGATTATTTCACATACATGCTGCATGATTATGTTTACATATATGCTGCAAGATTAATTCACATACATGCTGCATGATTATGTTTACATATATGCTGCAAGATTATTTCACATACATGCTGCATGATTATGTTTACATACATGCTGCAAGATTATTTCACATACATGCTGCATGATTATGTTTACATATATGCTGCAAGATTATTTCACAATGTCACTGCATGTATCTGCTGCAAATACATGATTGCGTATCTGCTAGGAGACTATTTCACATATTTTAATAATAATAATAATAATTATTATAATAACAGCAACTTTTATATCGCTTTTTTGGGGTTGGACATACGGGATATTTACCTAAGAGGGTTAGAAGTTACAGTTCCTAAAAGACTTGTGTAAACAGGTAGGTCTTGAATCTTTGTTTGAAAATGTCCAGGGAAGTGGCTTATTTCACTGTGTTTGGGAGAGTTCCATGGGGCAGCAATGGCTAAAAGATTGCAAACCACATTTTTTTGTGAACTCTTGGCACTTTTAGGTTTTGGGCATGTGCTGATCGAAGTGTGAGAGTTGGGACATAGGGCACCAGTAATTCTATTAAATAGCTTGGTCCTTGATCATGCAGAGATTTGTAGGATAGCAGGGATATCTTGAATATTATGCACCATTTTATTGGCAGCCAGTGCAGAGAGTGGAGGATGGGTGTTACATAACAAGTTTTGACTGGCCAGTTAGAAGCATTGCTGCAGCGTTTTGTACCAACTGGTGATGGAGTCGTTTTTCTGGGAGACCATAATAAAGAGCATTGCAGTAGTCCAAATGTGATGTCACCAAAGCATGGGTGATCATGGGAATATCTTCAGTAACAATCAGGTGCTTGATCCTGGCTATATTCTATAACTGAAAGAATGAGGCTTATACTGTGGCTGATATATCATGTTTCAGAGAGAGCTCACTGTCAATCATAAAACCAAGATTTCTTACTAGATTTGAGGTTTGTAGTTTTGATCCTCCGCATTCTAAACCGTTTAGTTGATCTTGTTGCAGCTTAGTTATCATCATACTGTCTCTACCCATCACAAGTACTTCTGTTTTGTCTGGGTTTAGTTTCAACCAACTAGCATTCATCCATCCTAAGAGATCAGCAAGACAAGTAGTCACTAGTCTACTGGAACATTTTAGTTTGTCTTGAAGAAGATGTATATCTGTGTGTTATCTGCAAATAACATAGGAGATAAAATGAAACAATGTGGGACTCCACATACCAAGGGGACAGGTGCAGAAGTGCCAACTCCAGATGACACTCTCTGTGCTCTGTCAGAACTGTACCACAGAAATCCTGCAGGTGGTTTAGTAAAATGCCATGGTCCACGGTGTCAAATTCCGCAGAGCGTTCAAGGAGATAGTATTGGGCACTCACCCCTGTGTTTTGCCATTTAGTATCTGTACCAGCACAGTTCCAGTTCTATGCCTTGTCCTGAAATCTGACTGGAATGAGTAATAAAAACTGTTTGTTGACAGCCATGCTTCTAATTGGGTTGCAAAAACTTTTTCAATGACTTTTCCTAGGAAAGGAAGGTTTATAAGTTTGTACGTCTAAATGCAGTTGGCTAATGAGTGTTTTTTTAAGGAGAGGACAGAGAACTGCTTGTCCTATTATCCTATTAATAGGCGTGTTGGGCCAAAATCCAGATTGCAGGTTGTGGCACACACCTTTGTTATTGTTTGTATGATTATCAACGTAATAAAAGCTTGTCCAGTTTGATGGGGAATGGTTTTGGTGTCTTCTAAGTCCTGTGAGAGTTTTAGATGATGATGGTATGTTAGAACGGATGGCCGACACTTTGTTGGCAAAGAAGACAGTAAACTTCTCACTTATTGACTGATTGAAGGTTGAGACACTATTTAGGCAAGTTGAAATGCAAACTCTTTTGTGATTTCTTGTGAGGAATCTGCTATAAAACACTACTCCACAGGGCATACAGTGTGCGAGCGGACATGATACGAAGTAGCACATCGATAAATGCCAACAGCATACTGCAACACCATTTTCACTTATTTGATGCAAGATTATTGGCCGAGTCTGCTGCACTAATCTGCTGCAAATGTACTTCAAGTATATTCTTCAAAACTACTGAAATATTTATGCTCCTATTATTTGTTTTTACTAAATATCTTCCTTACAGTTCTCTTGTCCACTTCCCCATGTGACACAGTTCTGTTTTGACCATTTTGACCCTTTAAAAAAAGCAGCTGAAAAATCACAGGCTTTTCAAATTGAGTAGAATTGGTTTAAATTTGAGAAGCCATACAGATGTTTTCACTATTTCTGTCTGTGTGCTGCATATTCTAACTTTTACCACTGGAGGGCGACAGCTGCTTACTTTTATCTAAATAAAAGATTTGACTAGTCCTGGAACCATTTCATTACCAAAATAAAAATAAATTAAAAAATCACTATTGGTATGATTAAAAGCATTTATAAATACAAGCAACTTGCTTGTTTTGCCTAAGGATCCTAAAGTTGCAATAATTGCAGTATAAATATATAATTGTTTTTGCTATTTTATTATGTTCAGAATCAATACCTTGAAACATGATCTCATACTGAATCTTTGATCATTTTGAAATGTAAATATTATCTCTGAAATGTATCTTCATCACTGTTGTCAGGAGCTAGCAATCTTCTTCATCCTTCTTGCTGCCAGACCTGTGCTGTTCTTAGGGGTAGTGGGAGTTCGACTGGTGTGCAAAAGCTCCACCATCTTTTAGTTTGCATCCTTGTTGGGGAGTTGGGCTAAGGAGAAATGTGAACATTGCCTTTCTCTAACAATGTCCTTTCACACATGATCACATGATCACACACCTGGGCAGTCACACCGAGTTATCTAGCAACACTCTAGACCTCAAAGCTCAGCCAACCAAACACTCTCAACTGCCTGAACACACATTGACTCACTGAGGGGCGTTTTACCATACATTTCAGTGGGTGGCGATGCTTCTCTGATACTGGTGATATTTTAAAAGCAGCATTGCCACTTACATTGAAGGTGTAATGTAAATGATCCCTTTACACAAATGACAATACAATTTATATCTCTCAACAGCAACTCAACCCCTGTCTTACAATACAATAGTGACTTAAACACATCATTAATACACCTATAGAAGCTAGGGGATTGTGGGTATATACTATACAGTATGTATATACATTGTTTAATGTATCTGTATTTTATAGTATAACGTTAGAATATGTATGTAAACTTCAGGCGTAATTGTAAAAATCATGTATTTTTGTACTTACTTTAAGAATGCGATTGCGCATTTTCAATATTCATATTTCATTATATTGAGAACACACAATCACGATCGCACTGTAACAAAAGTGTTCTATATTAATATTAATATCTATCTAAAGTGGGGCAAAAAAGTATTTAGTCAGCCACCAATTGTGCAAGTTCTCCCACTTAAGAAGATGAGAGAGGCCTGTAATTTTCATCATAGGTATACCTCAACTATGAGAGACAAAATGTGGAAACAAATCCAGACAATCACATTGTCTGATTTGGAAATAATTTATTTGCATATTATGGTGGAAAATAAGTATTTGGTCAATATCAAACTTTCATCTCAATACTTTGTTATATATCCTTTGTTGGCAATGACAGAGGTCAAACGTTTTCTGTAAGTCTTCACAAGGTTGTCACACACTGTTGCTGGTATGTTGGCCCATTCCTGCATGCAGATCTCCTCTAGAGCAGGGATGTTTTGGGGCTGTCACTGGGAAACACGGACTTTCAACTCCCTCCAAAGGTTTTCTATGGGGTTGAGATCTGGAGACTGGCTAGGCCACTCCAGGACCTTGAAATGCTTCTTACGAAGCCACTCCTTCATTGCCCGGGCAGTGTGTTTGGGATCATTGTCATGCTGAAAGACCCAGCCACGTTTCATCTTCAATGCCCTTGCTGATGGAAGGTTTGCACTCAAAATCTCCCGATACATGGCCCCATTTCATGTACACGGATCAGTCATCCTGTTCCCTTTGCAGAGAAACAGCCCCAAAGCATGATGTTGCCACCCCCATGCTTCACAGTAGGTATGGTGATCTTTGGTTGCAACTCAGCATTCTCTCTCCTCCAAACACGACGAGTTGTGTTTCTACCCAACAGTTCTACTTTGGTTTCATCTGACCATATGACATTCTCCCAATCCGCTTCTGGATCATCCAAATGCTCTCTAGCATACTTCAGACTGGCCCAGACATGTACTGGCTTAAGCAGGGGGACACGTCTGGCACTGCAGGATCTGAGCCCCTGGCAGCGTAGTGTGTTACTGATGGTAGCCTTTGTTACGCTGGTCCCAGCTCTCTGCAGGTCATTCACTAGGTCCCCCCGTGTGGTTCCGGGATGTTTGCTCACCGTTCTTGTGATAATTTTAACCCCACGGGGTGAGATCTTGCGTGGAGCCCCAGATCAAGGGAGATTATCAGTGGTCTTGTATGTCTTCCATTTTCTAATTATTGCTCCCACAGTTGATTTCTTCACACCAAGCTGCTTGCCTATTGCAGATTCAGTCTTCCCAGCCTGGTGCAGGTGTACAATTTTGTTTCTGGTGTCCTTCGACAGCTCTTTGGTCTTCACCATAGTGGAGTTTGGAGTGTGACTGTTTGAGGTTGTGGACAGGTGTCTTTTATACTGATAACAAGTTCAAACAGGTGCCATTAATACAGGTAATGAGTGGAGGACAGAGGAACCTCTTGAAGAAGAAGATACAGGTCTGTGACAGCCAGAAATCTTGCTTGTTTGTAGGTGACCAAATACTTATTTTCCACCATAATATGCAAATAAATTCTTTCCAAATCAGACAATGTGATTGTCTGTATTTGTTTCCACATTTTGTCTCTCATAGTTGAGGTATACCTATGATGAAAATTACAGGCCTATCTCATCTTCCTAAGTGGGAGAACTTGCACAATTGGTGTTTAACTAAATACTTTTTTGCCCCACTGTATATATATCTAGCAAAAGTGTTCTATCTATATATCAATATATATATATATATATATATATATATATATATATATATATATATATATATATATATATATATATATATATATATATATATATATATATATATATATATATATATATATATATATAAAAAATACAAGTAAATAAAAATGTGGTTAATTTATCTAATCACACTCTAACACTGTCCCAACTATCTGTTCTAAGTTACGGTTTAAACTTTTCACCCACAAATAATTTTAATATATTTCAAACACTTCTAGATGTTAACTAACTGATCAGGAACATCACACTCAATAAATATTACAATGATACATTGGATTCTTCCACTGGTAATGCAGAACCTATAAGTAGAGAATCTATTATCAACACTAAAATCTCTTCTAATAAACTCTCTTTTAAAGAAGCTTGTGACACATTGACACTTGAACACCTCTGGAGGGAAGGTACTGAAGACACTAACCCCCAAATGATCAATTCTTATGGAGGTTTTAGAAATCCTTCAAATTTCTATCCTATACAACATAGGGGGCAGACATTAGAAACCTTCTTTAAGAGAGTTGAACGTGACCTTTTAGATCTTAAGTCTACTAATCGCTATACTAAACCTAACTTAACTAGGCAAGAAATACTAGCCCTAGAAGAACTAAGATCTAAGGATGACATAGTTGTACGTTCAAATCTATTGTTGTTTTAAATAGATTTGATTATGTTAAAGAAGCTTTCCGCCAATTGAATGATACTGACAACTATGTTAACTTGTCAACAGATCCAACCAGAGCTTTTCAGAAAGAATTGCTCAGTATCTTGGACGATGGTATGGAGGATGGGCACTTTGATCTCCAAACATTTGAGTTCTTGTGTGTTACCCATCCCATAGTGCCCATCTTCCACCACCTGCCCAAGATACATAAGTCCCTCATTGATACCAAAGGTCGTCCCATTGTTAGTGGGATAGGCTCATTAACTGAACATGTATCCAAATGGTCGACAGTATTCTCCAGCCATTTGTGGTTTCACTGTTTGGTTATCTTGGTGACACCAAACATGTGATAAACACACTTGAAGGCATGAATTTGGAGTATGACACTTTCAGATGGGCCACAATAGATGTTGTGGCCTTGTACTCTTCTATCCCACACAAATAAGGCCTTGAAGCTATATCCTTATTTCTGAAACAGTATTTAACTTTTACTGATGATTTTCAATCATATATTCTGAGATTACTCAAGTATTTACTCACCCACAATTATTTTAAATTTGAGGGACAGTTCTACCTCTAGAGATGTGGGACAGCGATGGGGGCGAAATTTGCCCCCTCTTACGCCAACCTATTTATGGGTTGGTGGGAGCTGTCCCACATCTATGGAGTTGGTAATCCCCTAAGGCATCTGGTCCATTATTATGGGCGTTATATAGATGACCTTTTGTTAATTTGGTTGGGTGATGACTCTGATTTCTCTGAATTTATGAATTATTTGAATAGTAATGAAATTGGTATCCAGTTCACCTCTGAACTACAAAGAGACACAATTAACTTTCTTGATATCTCTTTATCAGGAACCAGAGATGGAAAAATTATAACTAACATTTATAGGAAGCCAACAGCAGGCATTGCATTATTGTACGCTAAAAGCTGTCATCCAAGACATGTACCCTTTGCCGTTGTTGAGGAACATTCCAACAACAGTCTAAAGACCTCAGTATGAGATTAAAACAGAGAGGCTATTTTGAACAAGTAATTCATAAAGTGGAGAGACAAGTCCAAAAAATCAATAGGACTGACCTAATCCAAGACCGAATTAAATCACTCCAACATTCTGACACTACTTTTCAAGGGGTAACATTTGTTACAGAATTCAGTGCACAATATCTAGAGATCTGTAAGATCATTAAAAAACATTTAATTTTTTTTATCGGCTGATGATAAACTTGAAAAATGTGTTAATGATGGGTTATGTTGCTCCTACAGGAGAACAAAAACTTTGGCTAATTCCCTGTCACCTTCCTCATTGCCCGAGCAGAATAAATCGGTTAGCTCTTGGCTCACACAAAAGGGACTTTATAAGTGCAGACAGAAGTGCCGAGTGTGTGAGTATATCACAGTATTTAATATATTTAAATCTGAGGTCACAGGAGAAACTTTTCCCATTAACAGCTGTTTGAAATGCACTACGACTTACGTAGTATACCTACTCACCTGCACACTCTGTCATCTACAGTATATAGGACTCACTACAAATGAGGTTAAGGTTTGCATTTGCAATCACCTATCCACTATAAAAACAGGAGAAGCCAGTACCCCTCTAGTCAGGCACTTTGCACGCTGTCATGATAAGAGTGGCAGGCCATAGAGAGGGTAACATGCCCCCCCCCCAGAGGAGGTGATCGTGAACAACTGCTGCGAAAGAGGGAGATGTATTGGATTTTTAGGCTCGAGACAAGGGTACCAACTGGTCTAAATTCCGATCAATTTTTGGAGGTAGTGTAATCCTTTTATGCATCACCCTCTTTCGCAGCAAGACTGCCCACACTTGGGTATATATATATATATATATATATATATATATATATATATATATATATATATGCATGTGGGTGTATACACACAAGTGTTAATGTGTGCGTTCTCATTTATGGTATTGACCTATATCAGCATATGTGACCAATCTTTGTTACATATAATTGCATATACGTATTCACGTTTAGAAATCTGATTTTGAATCAGCAGTATTGGCCACATATGTTTTGTCTACTTGTATATTGTTTTATGCTTTGTTTAAATTCTGAAATTTTGCACTGCAGCTATGGCTACAGATATACAATGCTCATATAGGGATGACATATCAATTAATATCCTATAAATGCTTGTTTTAGGGTATAGAATTGTGTATGTTCACATACTTTTCTATACATTTTCTATACAATACACTTTCTAAATGATATGATAGTTTCCATTTCAGGTTTATGTAATTTATGAGATGCACATATATGTGTGTGTGTACGTGTGTACATATATGTGTGTACACATGTGTGCATTTGTGCTTGCACATATATGTGGGTGTGGAAGTACATACACATGTATGTTAGATGAGTGACTTATGTCATATAGAGGTATTCTGAACACAAGTTGCTACAGTCATTAATGTAAAATATACACATCATGTATTATTATAACATGTTGTATGTATACTATGTATTGTATGCTCTACTATATACAACATCACATTTTTGCATATGTAACCATTTTCTTTTCTTTTATATGTCCCAGATCTAATGCATCTAATATAATGTATAATTATTTTTCTGTCTCATTTCCTTTTTGCCCTGCTGATAACATGGTTTAAATGGGCGCAAATAGATGTATGCTTAAACTGGTATTAATTACAATTGACACACCTTGCTTAATTTGAACTTTTAACCAATGAGATTTAACCTGCAGCCTTAAATAGGAAATAGGTTGACAGGTGTTTTACTTACAGCTATGATTACGACCTGTGGGTCGAAACATGTCAGCAATTCACAGCAAGTGATTGTGTGTGTTTTCTGTCACCCATAGATGTTGTGGGTATTTTAAATTTACCGTTTTCTGCACTCTGCCTTTATTTGAACTATATATATATATTAATATAGAACACGTTTAATACAGTGCAATCGCAGTATTATAAGTAAAACAATTGTGCAAACGTTATGTCAATATTATGGAAATATGAATATTGTGAAGCGAAATCGCGACTGTAATATGCATATTTCCATAATATTGCAATCACGTTTGCACAATCATTTTTTACTTATAGGGGCCGTTTATCAAGCTCCAAATGGAGCTTGAAGGGCCGTGTTTCTGGCGAGTCTTCAGACTCGCCAGAAACAGCAGTTATGAAGCAGCGGTCTAAAGACCTCTGCTCCATAACCCTGTCCGCCTGCTCTAAGTAGGCAGACAGGCATCGCCGCAATTCAACCCGATCGAGTATGATCGGGTTGATTGACACCTCCCTGATTGGCCGCGAGTCTGCAGGGGGCAGCGTTGCACCAGCAGCTCTTGTGAGCTGCTGGTGCAATGCTGAATATGGAGAGCGTATTGCTCTCCGCATTCAGCGAGCTCTTGCGGACCTGATCCGCACTGTCGTATCAGGTCCGCAAGACCTTTAATAAATTGGCCTCTTAATATTGTGATTGGACTGTAGAAAATGTGATCTATATTAATATTAAAATATATATATAGAGATAGATATTAATTTAGAAAACATTTGCTACAGTGCGTATGCAAAATTATAAGTAAAACACAATTCCGTGATCGCAATATTATGAAATATGAATATTGCGAACGTGCAATCACGATCTTAACAATATGGTATAAATATTGAGATTGCTCATTCTCAATATAATGAAATATGAATCTTGTGAAAGCGCAATCGCATTCTTAAAATAAGTAAAAAAACGCGCCTAAGGACACAATACAAGATTTCTACAATCATGCCTAAAGTTTACATACATATTCTAATATGATACCATACACATATAGTAAATATTGTATATACATATTCTAATATGATACCATACACATATAGTAAATATTGTATATACATATTCTAATATGATACCATACACATATAGTAAATATTGTATATACATATTCTAATATGATACCATACACATATAGTAAATATTGTACATACATATTCTAATATGATACCATACACATATAGTAAATATTGTATATACATATTCTAATATGATACCATACACATATAGTAAATATTGTATATACATATTCTAATATGATACCATACACATATAGTAAATATTGTACATACATATTCTAATATGATACCATACACATAGTAAATATTGTATATACATATTCTAATATGATACCATACACATATAGTAAATATTGTATATACATATTCTAATATGATACCATACACATATAGTAAATATTGTATATACATATTCTAATATGATACCATACACATATAGTAAGTATTGTATATACATATTCTAATATGATACCATACACATATAGTAAATATTGTATATACATATTCTAATATGATACCATACAGATATAGTAAATATTGTATATACATATTCTAATATGATACCATACACATATAGTAAGTATTGTATATACATAGTCTAATATGATACCATACACATATAGTAAGTATTGTATATACATATTCTAATATGATACCATACACATATAGTAAGTATTGTATATACATAGTCTAATATGATACCATACACATATAGTAAGTATTGTATATACATATTCTAATATGATACCATACACATATAGTAAGTATTGTATATACATATTCTAATATGATACCATACAGATATAGTAAATATTGTATATACATATTCTAATATGATACCATACACATATAGTAAGTATTGTATATACATAGTCAAATATGATACCATACACATATAGTAAGTATTGTATATACATATTCTAATATGATACCATACACATATAGTAAGTATTGTATATACATAGTCTAATATGATACCATACACATATAGTAAGTATTGTATATACATATTCTAATATGATACCATACACATATAGTATTGTACATACATATTCTAATATGATACCATACACATATAGTAAGTATTGTATATACATATTCTAATATGATACCATACACATATAGTAAGTATTGTATATACATATTCTAATATGATACCATACACATATAGTAAGTATTGTATATACATATTCTAATATGATACCATACACATATAGTAAATATTGTATATACATATTCTAATATGATACCATACACATATAGTAAATATTGTATATACATATTCTAATATGATACCATACACATATAGTAAGTATTGTATATACATATTCTAATATGATACCATACACATATAGTAAATATTGTATATACATATTCTAATATGATACCATACACATATAGTAAATATTGTACATACATATTCTAATATGATACCATACACATATAGTAAGTATTGTATATACATATTCTAATATGATACCATACACATATAGTAAGTATTGTATATACATATTCTAATATGATACCATACACATATAGTAAGTATTGTACATACATATTCTAATATGATACCATACACATATAGTAAGTATTGTATATACATATTCTAATATGATACCATACACATATAGTAAGTATTGTACATACATATTCTAATATGATACCATACACATATAGTAAATATTGTATATACATATTCTAATATGATACCATACACATATAGTAAGTATTGTACATACATATTCTAATATGATACCATACACATATAGTAAATATTGTACATACATATTCTAATATGATACCATACACATATAGTAAATATTGTATATACATATTCTAATATGATACCATACACATATAGTAAATATTGTACATACATATTCTAATATGATACCATACACATATAGTAAATATTGTACATACATATTCTAATATGATACCATACACATATAGTAAGTATTGTATATACATATTCTAATATGATACCATACACATATAGTAAATATTGTACATACATATTCTAATATGATACCATACACATATAGTAAGTATTGTATATACATATTCTAATATGATACCATACACATATAGTAAATATTGTACATACATATTCTAATATGATACCATACACATATAGTAAATATTGTATATACATATTCTAATATGATACCATACACATATAGTAAATATTGTATATACATATTCTAATATGATACCATACACATAGTAAATATTGTATATACATATTCTAATATGATACCATACACATATAGTAAATATTGTATATACATATTCTAATATGATACCATACACATATAGTAAATATTGTATATACATATTCTAATATGATACCATACACATATAGTAAATATTGTATATACATATTCTAATATGATACCATACACATATAGTAAATATTGTATATACATATTCTAATATGATACCATACACATATAGAAAATATTGTATATACATATTCTAATATGATACCATACACATATAGTAAATATTGTATATACATATTCTAATATGATACCATACACATATAGTAAGTATTGTATATACATATTCTAATATGATACCATACATATATAGTAAATATTGTATATACATATTCTAATATGATACCATACACATATAGTAAATATTGTATATACATATTCTAATATGATACCATACACATATAGTAAATATTGTATATACATATTCTAATATGATACCATACACATATAGTAAATATTGTATATACATATTCTAATATGATACCATACACATATAGTAAATATTGTATATACATATTCTAATATGATACCATACACATATAGTAAATATTGTATATACATATTCTAATATGATACCATACACATATAGTAAATATTGTATATACATATTCTAATATGATACCATACACATATAGTAAATATTGTACATACATATTCTAATATGATACCATACACATATAGTAAGTATTGTATATACATATTCTAATATGATACCATACACATATAGTAAATATTGTATATACATATTCTAATATGATACCATACACATATAGTAAATATTGTACATACATATTCTAATATGATACCATACACATATAGTAAATATTGTACATACATATTCTAATATGATACCATACACATATAGTAAATATTGTATATACATATTCTAATATGATACCATACACATATAGTAAATATTGTATATACATATTCTAATATGATACCATACACATATAGTAAATATTGTACATACATATTCTAATATGATACCATACACATATAGTAAATATTGTATATACATAGTCTAATATGATACCATACACATATAGTAAATATTGTATATACATATTCTAATATGATACCATACACATATAGTAAATATTGTACATACATATTCTAATATGATACCATACACATATAGTAAATATTGTATATACATATTCTAATATGATACCATACACATATAGTAAATATTGTACATACATATTCTAATATGATACCATACACATATAGTAAGTATTGTATATACATATTCTAATATGATACCATACATGTGACGAACCAAGGTTATCCAACCCTGCGCCAGTCACTTATTTGGCACAGAAAGGGTTTTCAGCCCCCTTTTCTGTCACCTATAGGTCACAATCTAGCCACACCAGGCAAGCTTGTGATTCAGTTTAGTGGGTGCAAGAGTTAATTCGCATTCCCTTAATCTGTACTAGACGTAAGAGAAATGCCCAACACTCCCTTGTAATGCCACCCACAATAAACTATAAATCCTATAGCTCAAATGCTGCCACCACTTAAAATTTATTAAAGGGAAAATCTTAAGGAAAACCCCAGACTTTACACATTAACTCTAGAAATACAATTTAGCAGAAAATAACCTAAAATTATACAGTTCTAATATTCCAGTCTCTTTCAGTAACGTGGTTCAATTATTAGACAAAGGCCAAACTTAATAAAGGAATTATTTATTATGCCAAAAATATTATGCACAATGCATTATTAATAAAAAGTTGTTACAAATAAAATTACACACGCAAACAGTATTTTAAAATAAAAAGGAGAAAAACAGAATTGAATACTTTCCTAGTCTTCAAGATTTGCGCCAGGGGAATGGCAGAAGAAGATGGCTCCTTACTCTGTACAGCAGCTCCCCTTGTAAGAATGACAATCTTATTGTTAAAAAATAAGAATCTTAAACCTACTTCTCAGAGATCATGTTGCTTAACCACACCCTCCTGGGCGGGCTAAGAAAGCCCACTGTCTTTACAAACTTCAATAGACTAAATTTCTTGCCTGAATTTATACAATCCATTATCATTCCTGCTAGGTAAGAAATTTCTATATTAACATATTTAGAACCTCTTAGTTTTATTGGGAGAACCAGTTTGATATCAAATATGCCATAGGTTGTCATATTTACCTGCCGTTAAAGTTATAACACTTTTAACCCACATATGTACATAATATACCAATGTCCTGTCAGTGACCTGGTCAGTTTTTGTAATGAAGGGCCTGTTTTGCATCATGCATTCTATTGACAGCTTAAGCCATAAACTTTATCCTGTGTATCTCTGTGACTAAGAGTTTCAGTGACTTTATGACCCAATGCATACACACTAGCATTTGGTGGCTAGTTAGAGGGTTCTGGCACTTCAAAGAAAATACAAACACAATTCTTCTTGAAAACAAATAACTGTTTTGAGTGCAAGCTGCACAAAGTTAACTCCTTAGGAGCTGAATCCTGAGATATTTGTGACACCTCCCCCAATAAGAGACGCAAAAGGGGGTGGCTACGAGCCACTCCCGATGCGTATCAAAAGGAGCTTCCCCTTGCGGTGAGAACACCATTGCTAGACAGATTGCACCTAGCAGTTTTGGCAGCAGGATGCCCTCCTTTTAAAAGTAACACACTAGTTGCTCTACCCAACTGATTGAATATATTGCAGGGCCCCTCCCATGCAGCCTCTAGTTTGTTCTGTCTCATGGGCGTGAGTACAAGAACATTATGGACCATCTCACACACTCCCTCTCTGGCAGTAAACTCCTGCAACTGTTTTTGTGTGAATATGGCATCTCTGGGTTTTGCAGGTACCTCCCCCAATAAGATTGGCATCTTATCTCTGAACAACACATCATCCCCTGTTACAGAGGTGCCTGTGAAACCTAGTGTCTTGCTACCTATGGTGTGCTCTCTAAGCATATTGTGTGCTGTCAGTTGCTGCTTAACTACAATAGGCTCTTGCCCTCCCACTGGAGTAGAATTCCTGTACTCCTGCACTCTGTTATGGTTGGTAGGGGGTTGACTAACTGCCCCCCTTCTCCTCACCGTGGGTTCTAACTGCTGGGGACACTGATGCTGCACATCTATCAGTGTATTTGCTGAATGGCACGGTGGGGCTGTGTAAATACACTTCTCTGTACTCCTCCCCCCTGTGCCTGCAGTCTGTGTCAGTCTCTGTCCCCTAGCCTGTGCAGTCTGTTTATAGGTCACAGCTGAGGTTACTGGGGTCTCTGTCACCCACAATCTTTCACACTCACCCTGGGGGTCCCTCAAAGAGTATCCTGTACCCTCCTCCCCCACACAGTCTGAAATCTGTGGCTTTGCTGCTTCTGTCCTAGAGTGGGCTAGTTTGCCCCCCTGCTCTCTCTCACAGTCAGTCTGCCACTTTGCATAATCACACAGAATCTGGTATCCTTTTGACACTGGTGCAGACAAGCACACATCTTCCTTCTGCCATTTATCCCAACTATTGTGTCTTTTCACAGGGTACGGAATTGTCCCTGGCAGAGACTGGCACACATCATCCAGCGGCCCAGTCACCCAGTCATTCTCTCCCCCGTCAATCTCACCTCCTTCTATAGAATACACTGATTCAATCACAGGCAGACACGCACCCCTCATCTGCCTTCTCTCACAAACAGCTCCTCCCTGTACAGGTAAACTCAGTTCAGGCACAGACAGACCCACACAGTCTATCGGCCTTTCTCCACCATCAGTTTCTCCCTGAACAGCTAATGGTAATTCTGCCGATACTGCTGGTTTAAGTACAGGAAGACACACACCGTCTGTCTGTCGTTCTCCCCAGTCAGCATCTCCTCGTACAGCTTCACCTCTCAGCACAGACACCCCCAGTTCAGGCACAGCCCTGCGCACACATGCACTCTGTCCTCCCTCCTGGTCATAATGTCTCTGAGCATTTTTACACACAGCCCTTTCCACATAAGGGTCCGCAACTAATGTCACTAGGTCACATGTAGCATTGTCAGGCACATAAAGAGATAACAATCTACCCAAATCAGTACCCAGTAAAACATCATTAGGAATATTTTCAGATACCCCCACATTTCTTAAACCTCTCCCCACTCCCCAATCAAGATATATACGTGCCATAGGCACTGCAAGTTTCATTCCCCCAATCCCTTTAACTGCTAGAGTCTTTCCAGGGATAATGTTCTCAGAGTTCACTAGCTTTGGATGCACCATAGTCACTTCTGCACCTGTGTCCCTTAGCCCTAGGGTTACCTTATCTCCCACAGTCACAGGTTGCAAGTTCTCATGGTTGTTTTCCTCTGGACAGGTAACAAACAAAATAGATGCTGGTACTTCTGAGGGATTACTTCCTCCAGCTGATTGCCCCAAGTTAATCCTCTCTGGGCAAGTGGAGCTGATGTGGCCCACTTTGTTGCAAACAAAACATCTGCGGGTATCCCCCTGCCCAGATGCAACACTTGCCCCTCCTTTCCCAGAGGGAGCAGAAACACTGGATAAAGGCACAGCAGGTTTTGTGAAGGGGGGTCGTGCTGCAGCTCCTTTACAGGTGGATCCCCCCTTAGAAAAGGATTTCCTCCCATTCTCTGGAGACCTGTTAGCCGTGTAAAAATCAGCCAGCTCGCCAGCTTCCAATGCTGTTATGGGCTTTCGATCTAAAACCCATTCTTGAACTCCGGCTGGGCACAGCTGCATAAACTGTTCCTTCACAATCAAATCTTCCAGCTCCTCCATAGTGGCAACTTTTAATCCTCTGACCCACTGTTTAAAGGCTGTCCTCAAGTTCCCAACAACTGTAATATAGCTCTCTGACAAACCTTTCTGCAGAGAACGGAATTTTTTCCTGTACACCTCAGGAGTAAGATTGTATCTCCTCTGTAGTGCAGCTTTAATGGAATCATAGTCCTGATAAACTCTGGGGGTAGTTCAGCAAAAGCCTCCAGTGCAGGACCTTTCAGGCCAGGGGTAAGGTACTTGGCCCATTGCTCCCTTGGCAACTGGAACTGTCTGCAAACTTTCTCAAAGCTACGCAGGAATACATCCACATCTCCATCTTTCTCCAGGGTGGGAAAATTCTCTGCACGCACTCTGGGAGCAGGGGGGTCTCTAGGTTCACTAACAGGTGAGACCATCCCTCTCTCCAACTGTGCAAGCTGTAGCTGATACTCTCTCTCCGCCTGTCGTTCAGCCGCCTGTCTTTCAGCAACCTGTCTCTCAGCTGCCAGAGACGCCTGCCTCTCAGCCACGGCAGCCTGTCGTTCAGCAGCCTGTCTTTCATAAAACTTTGTAATCAGTTCCATGCGCAAACTTGCATCCACTGAGCCCATATGTTTAAGAACAGTTTGCAAATAACAGTCCAATGGATCCCCAGATCCTGATGAATCACCGCCCACAGCTGCAGACATCTCTCCTGAGACTTCAACTGGTGTGATTTGGCTGTTATCATATTCAACAAGAGCTTGTATTAGTGAATCTTTGTTCTTTGAACGTATTGGAATATCCCGCTCCTGGCATAGGAGTATAAGTGCCTCTCTAGATCGCTGCTCGTATGCCTCCATAGCAAAAATAAAATAGAAAAGAAAAACAGAGAATAGGGAAGGGGACTGTTTGCAATGTGTGACTATATAATGCACTGAGTTTTAGCCTTTGGAAATTGTAAGAAACAATTTCTTTTAGTACCGGGATTTTCACACTAGCAAATCCACAAGCACTAAAATCTAATAATAAAAAAATTTATCTACACCGCTGCCCACCAATTTGTGACGAACCAAGGTTATCTAACCCTGCGCCAGTCACTTATTTGGCACAGAAAGGGTTTTCAGCCCCCTTTTCTGTCACCTATAGGTCACAATCTAGCCACACCAGGCAAGCTTGTGATTCAGTTTAGTGGGTGCAAGAGTTAATTCGCATTCCCTTAATCTGTACTAGACGTAAGAGAAATGCCCAACACTCCCTTGTAATGCCACCCACAATAAACTATAAATCCTATAGCTCAAATGCTGCCACCACTTAAAATTTATTAAAGGGAAAATCTTAAGGAAAACCCCAGACTTTACACATTAACTCTAGAAATACAATTTAGCAGAAAATAACCTAAAATTATACAGTTCTAATATTCCAGTCTCTTTCAGTAACGTGGTTCAATTATTAGACAAAGGCCAAACTTAATAAAGGAATAATTTATTATGCCAAAAATATTATGCACAATGCATTATTAATAAAAAGTTGTTACAAATAAAATTACACACGCAAACAGTATTTTAAAATAAAAAGGAGAAAAACAGAATTGAATACTTTCCTAGTCTTCAAGATTTGCGCCAGGGGAATGGCAGAAGAAGATGGCTCCTTACTCTGTACAGCAGCTCCCCTTGTAAGAATGACAATCTTATTGTTAAAAAATAAGAATCTTAAACCTACTTCTCAGAGATCATGTTGCTTAACCACACCCTCCTGGGCGGGCTAAGAAACCCCACTGTCTTTACAAACTTCAATAGACTAAATTTCTTGCCTGAATTTATACAATCCATTATCATTCCTGCTAGGTAAGAAATTTCTATATTTACATATTTAGAACCTCTTAGTTTTATTGGGAGAACCAGTTTGATATCAAATATGCCATAGGTTGTCATATTTACCTGCCGTTAAAGTTATAACACTTTTAACCCACATATGTACATAATATACCAATGTCCTGTCAGTGACCTGGTCAGTTTTTGTAATGAAGGGCCTGTTTTGCATCATGCATTCTATTGACAGCTTAAGCCATAAACTTTATCCTGTGTATCTCTGTGACTAAGAGCTTCAGTGATTTTATGACTCAATGCATACACACTAGCAGTTGGTGGCTAGTTAGAGGTTTCTGGCACTTCAAAGAAAATACAAACACAATTCTTCTTGAAAACAAATAACTGTTTTGAGTGCAAGCTGCACAAAGTTAACTCCTTAGGAGCTGAATCCTGAGATATTTGTGACAATACACATATAGCAAATATTGTATATACATATTCTAATATGATACCATACACATATAGTAAATATTGTATATACATATTCTAATATGATACCATACACATATAGTAAATATTGTACATACATATTCTAATATGATACCATACGCATATAGTAAATATTGTACATACATATTCTAATATGATACCATACACATGTAGTAAATATTGTATATACATATTCTAATATGATACCATACACATATAGTAAATATTGTATATACATATTCTAATATGATACCATACACATATAGTAAATATTGTACATACATATTCTAATATGATACCATACACATATAGTAAATATTGTATATACATAGTCTAATATGATACCATACACATATAGTAAATATTGTATATACATATTCTAATATGATACCATACACATATAGTAAATATTGTACATACATATTCTAATATGATACCATACACATATAGTAAATATTGTACATACATATTCTAATATGATACCATACACATATAGTAAATATTGTATATACATATTCTAATATGATACCATACACATATAGTAAATATTGTATATACATATTCTAATATGATACCATATACATATAGTAAATATTGTACATACATATTCTAATATGATACCATACACATATAGTAAATATTGTATATACATATTCTAATATGATACCATACACATAGAGCAAGTATTGTTTATACATATTCTAATATGATACCATACACATATAGTAAATATTGTATATACATATTCTAATATGATACCATACACATATAGTAAATATTGTACATACATATTCTAATATGATACCATACACATATAGTAAATATTGTATATACATATTCTAATGATACCATACACATATAGTAAATATTATACATACATATTCTAATATGATACCATACACATATAGTATATATTGTATATACATATTCTAATATGATACCATACACATATAGTAAATATTGTATATACATATTCTAATATGATACCATACACATATAGTAAATATTGTACATACATATTCTAATATGATACCATACACATATAGTAAATATTGTACATACATATTCTAATATGATACCATACAAATATAGTAAATATTGTATATACATATTCTAATATGATACCATACACATATAGTAAATATTGTATATACATATTCTAATATGATACCATACACATATAGTAAATATTGTACATACATATTCTAATATGATACCATACACATATAGTAAATATTGTATATACATATTCTAATATGATACCATACACATATAGTAAATATTGTGCATACATATTCTAATATGATACCATACACATATAGTAAGTATTGTATATACATATTCTAATATGATACCATACACATATAGTAAATATTGTATATACATATTCTAATATGATACCATACACATATAGTAAATATTGTACATACATATTCTAATATGATACCATACACATATAGTAAATATTGTACATACATATTCTAATATGATACCATACACATATAGTAAATATTGTATATACATATTCTAATATGATACCATACACATATAGTAAATATTGTATATACATATTCTAATATGATACCATACACATATAGTAAATATTGTACATACATATTCTAATATGATACCATACACATATAGTAAATATTGTATATACATAGTCTAATATGATACCATACACATATAGTAAATATTGTATATACATATTCTAATATGATACCATACACATATAGTAAATATTGTACATACATATTCTAATATGATACCATACACATATAGTAAATATTGTACATACATATTCTAATATGATACCATACACATATAGTAAATATTGTATATACATATTCTAATATGATACCATACACATATAGTAAATATTGTATATACATATTCTAATATGATACCATATACATATAGTAAATATTGTACATACATATTCTAATATGATACCATACACATATAGTAAATATTGTATATACATATTCTAATATGATACCATACACATAGAGTAAGTATTGTATATACATATTCTAATATGATACCATACACATATAGTATATATTGTATATACATATTCTAATATGATACCATACACATATAGTAAATATTGTACATACATATTCTAATATGATACCATACACATATAGTAAATATTGTATATACATATTCTAATATGATACCATACACATATAGTAAATATTGTATATACATATTCTAATATGATACCATACACATATAGTAAATATTGTATATACATATTCTAATATGATACCATACACATATAGTAAATATTGTACATACATATTCTAATATGCTACCATACACATATAGTAAATATTGTATATACATATTCTAATATGATACCATACACATATAGTAAATATTGTATATACATATTCTAATATGATACCATACACATATAGTAAATATTGTACATACATATTCTAATATGATACCATACACTCCCACAATATGTGTGTTAAGTTTAAACAGTCCTTTTGTGGTGTGCGTAACCAAAAACCCCTCTGTTGTATTTCTTAAATAGGGAGCTGACCAAATCCCTCCCCTTTGGTTACTGCACGCCACCCAGCCCAGGTGTGTTCCTGATAAATATACTCAATAAGCTAGAAAGCTTCACACTGTGTAGACATGACTTGCTGCAGTGTGTAAACTGGTTAGTATAGGACCGGTCTGATGTGGGACACCTTGTAAGTGGTAGACTGGCTTAGCAGAATATGATCATATTGTGTGACTAAGATCCCATTTCATTTAAAGGCATTTTTAAAAAGCAAAAAAATTTTTGCAGCATAAATATAAGTCAATACTATTGCAAGATGTTAATCTCAATTTTATTTGAACTATGTAAATATATTTAGCAGATAGAAGTATATTTGTTTTTGCAGCACAAATATAAGCTCATATTATTGTGAGATGTTTATCCCAATCTTATTAGAAGCTATGTAAGTATATTTGGCAGACAGAAGCATATACTAATATGCCATGAAAGAGTGGACTTAAGTGGTTGGATGTGCACCAAAATATCTTTTGTTGTTTTGTAATTATTTTGGTCACTTTGGTAGCACTCCCACAATATGTGTGTTAAGTTTAAACAGTCCTTTTGTGGTGTGCGTAACCAAAAACCCCTCTGTTGTATTCTGATATGATACCATACACATATAGTAAATATTGTATATACATATTCTGATATGATACCATACACATATAGTAAATATTGTACATACATATTCTAATATGATACCATACACATATAGTAAATATTGTATATACATATTCTAATATGATACCATACACATATAGTAAATATTGTATATACATATTCTAATATGATACCATACACATATAGTAAATATTGTATATACATATTCTAATATGATACCATACACATATAGTAAATATTGTATATACATATTCTAATATGATATCATACACATATAGTAAATATTGTACATACATATTCTAATATGATACCATACACATATAGTAAATATTGTACATACATATTCTAATATGATACCATACACATATAGTAAATATTATACATACATATTCTAATATGATACCATACACATATAGTAAATATTGTATATACATATTCTGATATGATACCATACACATATAGTAAATATTGTATATGCATATTCTGATATGATACCATACACATATAGTAAATATTGTATATACATATTCTGATATGATACCATACACATATAGTAAATATTGTACATACATATTCTAATATGATACCATACACATAGTAAATATTTGGAAACAAGAAGAGGGGGTCCAATGGCACTACTAGGAAATGGGTGAGAACTACTGCCCTATCATAGAATACTCAGGTATTATAACCGGAGCTTCGGGGTTGGTGCTGTGTATTATAGAGGATACATTGGCTGAACTAGAGGGGGGTAAACTCCCCTCAGAAAGAATACACAACTAGCACTCCTGAGTTCTATCTCATAGATGTTACCTGAAGGTGTAATTAATTGCAAAAGACTACTGTCCACTGTGGTGAATGTTACTTGCAAATGGGTCAAGATAGAAGCGAAAAAGTTGCAAAAATGCACATTAAAATTTAACTTTTATTGCTACTACGTTAAAATGTACATAAACATATATAAAACACACAATTAAAACTACGAATAGGGGGGATATGGATCAGCGCGTTAGTTGTATAAATAGTAGTAGTAATAGTACATGATACAGGTAATATAGCAAGCTGAATATCCAAATCTCACCAGAGATATTTGTTAAGGTTGCTGCTATATGTGCAACTATACAGCTATTACTCCTAGGTACTTATCAGTATGATTCAACAGCTCAGAGTGAAACTGCGATATTGGTGAGCAAAAACTTGAGGATTGAGTATTACTCGATATATATGTATTTTAAGGATCTATGTAAGTGAAATTGGTAACTTAATGCAGTTGGTCACCACATTAATTAGATTCGGCGGGTATACTGTCTAGCCCCACCGACTAATATTAGAGTTACATCAAATGTCAGTTAGATACAAGTGGTTTATTTAAGTTCTTTCGTATTAACAACTCACATTCATGTGCTGACATTCGGTGTTTTATGATTGGTTGTATGTACCAAATATCAAGTGGATACGAGTGGTCTGTTCAGACCCTATGATATTAACAATTCACATTTGTATGCTCCCACCTAGTATCTATACTTGGTTATATAGCTACCATTGTTACCAACTTATAAAATGAGATTGGTTGCCCATAGCCACTATATGTATATATGTGTACTTAAGTACACATATATACATATAGTGGCTATGGGCAACCAATCTCATTTTATAAGTTGGTAACAATGGTAGCTATATAACCAAGTATAGATACTAGGTGGGAGCATACAAATGTGAATTGTTAATATCATAGGGTCTGAACAGACCACTCGTATCCACTTGATATTTGGTACATACAACCAATCATAAAACACTGAATGTCAGCACATGAATGTGAGTTGTTAATACGAAAGAACTTAAATAAACCACTTGTATCTAACTGACATTTGATGTAACTCTAATATTAGTCGGTGGGGCTAGACAGTATACCCGCCGAATCTAATTAATGTGGTGACCAACTGCATTAAGTTACCAATTTCACTTACATAGATCCTTAAAATACATATATATCGAGTAATACTCAATCCTCAAGTTTTTGCTCACCAATATCGCAGTTTCACTCTGAGCTGTTGAATCATACTGATAAGTACCTAGGAGTAATAGCTGTATAGTTGCACATATAGCAGCAACCTTAACAAATATCTCTGGTGAGATTTGGATATTCAGCTTGCTATATTACCTGTATCATGTACTATTACTACTACTATTTATACAACTAACGCGCTGATCCATATCCCCCCTATTCGTAGTTTTAATTGTGTGTTTTATATATGTTTATGTACATTTTAACGTAGTAGCAATAAAAGTTAAATTTTAATGTGCATTTTTGCAACTTTTTCGCTTCTATCTTGACCCATTTGCAAGTAACATTCACCACAGTGGACAGTAGTCTTTTGCAATTAATTACACCTTCAGGTAACATCTATGAGATAGAACTCAGGAGTGCTAGTTGGACATAGTAAATATTGTACATACATATTCTAATATGATACCATACACATATAGTAAATATTGTATATGCATATTCTGATATGATACCATACACATATAGTAAATATTGTATATACATATTCTGATATGATACCATACACATATAGTAAATATTGTACATACATATTCTAATATGATACCATACACATATAGTAAATATTGTATATACATATTCTAATATGATACCATATACATATAGTAAATATTGTATATACATATTCTAATATGATACCATACACATATAGTAAATATTGTACATACATATTCTAATATGATACCATACACATATAGTAAATATTGTACATACATATTCTAATATGATACCATACACATATAGTAAATATTGTACATACATATTCTAATATGATACCATACACATATAGTAAATATTGTACATACATATTCTAATATGATACCATACACATATACTAAATATTGTATATACATATTCTAATATGATACCATACACATATACTAAATATTGTATATACAGGTAGCCCTCAGTTTACGCCGGGGTTAGGTTCCAGAAGGAATGGTTGTAAATCGAAACCTTTGTAAATTGAAACTCAGTTTATAATGTAAGTCAATGGGAAGTGAGGGAGATAGGTTCCAGGCCCCTCTCAAAATTGTCATAAGTAACACCTAATAAATTATTTTTAAAGCCTTGAAATGAAGACTTTAAATGCTAAACAGCATTATAAACCTAATAAAATAGTCACACAACACAGAATATATAATTAAACTAAGTTAAATGAACAAAAACATTTGCTAAACATCATTATAAACCTAATAAAATAATCACACAACACAGATTTCACTTGCATTTTTCAGCAAACAGTTCTTTCTATGCATTCCAATCTGGACTGATTTATAGACAGGAAGATCTTGTTCCTTTGAAATCTGCTTGATAGCTCAGGTCTGGTTAAACTGATTAATTTCAGCTTACTTGGCTTTGCTGCAACACAAGCGGACAGCTCCACCTACTGGCTATTTTAATAAATGCACTGCTTCTCAATGCTTTTCAATAGCAGTCACATGACTGGAAAAAAAGGTTGTTATTCTGAAACGGTGTAAATTGAACCGTTGTAAAACGAGGGCCACCTGTACATATTCTAATATGATACCATACACATATAGTAAATATTGTACATACATATTCTAATATGATACCATACACATATAGTAAATATTGTACATACATATTCTAATATGATACCATACACATATAGTAAATATTGTACATACATATTCTAATATGATACCATACACATATAGTAAATATTGTATATACATATTCTAATATGATACCATACACATATAGTAAATATTGTATATACATAGTCTAATATGATACCATACACATATAGTAAATATTGTATATACATATTCTAATATGATACCATACACATATAGTAAATATTGTATATACATATTCTAATATGATACCATACACATATAGTAAATATTGTACATACATATTCTAATATGATACCATACACATATAGTAAATATTGTATATACATAGTCTAATATGATACCATACACATATAGTAAATATTGTATATACATATTCTAATATGATACCATACACATATAGTAAATATTGTATATACATATTCTAATATGATACCATACACATATAGTAAATATTGTACATACATATTCTAATATGATACCATACACATATAGTAAATATTGTACATACATATTCTAATATGATACCATACACATATAGTAAATATTGTACATACATATTCTAATATGATACCATACACATATAGTAAATATTGTACATACATATTCTAATATGATACCATACACATATACTAAATATTGTATATACATATTCTAATATGATACCATACACATATACTAAATATTGTATATACAGGTAGCCCTCAGTTTACGCCGGGGTTAGGTTCCAGAAGGAATGGTTGTAAATCGAAACCTTTGTAAATTGAAACTCAGTTTATAATGTAAGTCAATGGGAAGTGAGGGAGATAGGTTCCAGGCCCCTCTCAAAATTGTCATAAGTAACACCTAATAAATTATTTTTAAAGCCTTGAAATGAAGACTTTAAATGCTAAACAGCATTATAAACCTAATAAAATAGTCACACAACACAGAATATATAATTAAACTAAGTTAAATGAACAAAAACATTTGCTAAACATCATTATAAACCTAATAAAATAATCACACAACACAGATTTCACTTGCATTTTTCAGCAAACAGTTCTTTCTATGCATTCCAATCTGGACTGATTTATAGACAGGAAGATCTTGTTCCTTTGAAATCTGCTTGATAGCTCAGGTCTGGTTAAACTGATTAATTTCAGCTTACTTGGCTTTGCTGCAACACAAGCGGACAGCTCCACCTACTGGCTATTTTAATAAATGCACTGCTTCTCAATGCTTTTCAATAGCAGTCACATGACTGGAAAAAAAGGTTGTTATTCTGAAACGGTGTAAATTGAACCGTTGTAAAACGAGGGCCACCTGTACATATTCTAATATGATACCATACACATATAGTAAATATTGTACATACATATTCTAATATGATACCATACACATATAGTAAATATTGTACATACATATTCTAATATGATACCATACACATATAGTAAATATTGTATATACATATTCTAATATGATACCATACACATATAGTAAATATTGTACATACATATTCTAATATGATACCATACACATATAGTAAATATTGTATATACATATTCTAATATGATACCATACAGATATAGTAAATATTGTACATACATATTCTAATATGATACCATACACATATAGTAAATATTGTATATACATAGTCTAATATGATACCATACACATATAGTAAATATTGTATATACATATTCTAATATGATACCATACACATATAGTAAATATTGTATATACATATTCTAATATGATACCATACACATATAGTAAATATTGTACATACATATTCTAATATGATACCATACACATATAGTAAATATTGTATATACATAGTCTAATATGATACCATACACATATAGTAAATATTGTATATACATATTCTAATATGATACCATACACATATAGTAAATATTGTATATACATATTCTAATATGATACCATACACATATAGTAAATATTGTATATACATAGTCTAATATGATACCATACACATATAGTAAATATTGTATATACATAGTCTAATATGATACCATACACATATAGTAAATATTGTATATACATATTCTAATATGATACCATACACATATAGTAAATATTGTATATACATATACTAATATGATACCATACACATATAGTAAATATTGTACATACATATTCTAATATGATACCATACACATATAGTAAATATTGTACATACATATTCTAATATGATACCATACACATATAGTAAATATTGTACATACATATTCTAATATGATAACATACACATATAGTAAATATTGTATATACATATACTAATATGATACCATACACATATACTAAATATTGTATATACATATTCTAATATGATAACATACACATATAGTAAATATTGTATATACATATTCTAATATGATACCATACACATATAGTAAATATTGTATATGCATATTCTAATATGATACCATACACATATACTAAATATTGTATATACATATTCTAATATGATACCATACACATATAGTAAATATTGTATATACATATTCTAATATGATACCATACACATATAGTAAATATTGTATATACATATTCTAATATGATAACATACACATATAGTAAATATTGTATATACATATTTCATATACCACATACCCAGCTCCTATAGCTTTAATAGGAAGTTTTTTTCTCTTTATTAACAAAGTCGATCACAGACATGAACAAATATAGTCGTTTCAAGGCAGTTTCAAGGTTGTTCTATGGGAGTAACTTGTATTTTAATAGGGAAACATCACTGTAAGTTTCTAATATACAAAACACTGTTCTCTACGTTAGCTATCCCTTTTCAGCCATATCAGTCTCGCCTGCTTATCAGTGGCGATATTTCCCGGTGTGACAAATCTGGGGAATATACAGTGAAACTGAATATACATATGCATAATCTTAATCTTAAAGGGCCATAATACCCAAATGTTGAAACACTTGAAAGTGATGCAGTATAGCTGTAAAAAACTGACTAGAACATATCACCTGAACATCTCTATGTGAAAAAGAAAGATATTTTACCTCAAAATGTCCTAAGTATTCACACCCAATTGTAAGGACTTTAAGCAGCAAATGGGTGTGCCTGTCCCGGGACCTGCAAGGGAGCGAGCCTCATGCACATTCATGTTATTTCCCTATTCAGTTTAAGGAAGTATAATATGAAATCTCATGAGAGTTAAGTGAAATCTCTAGAGATCACAGTAAAAGGGGTCTATTTATTAAGCTCCAAACGCAGCATGATGCCCAGTCTAAAGACCGCTGCTCCATAACCTGTCCGCCTGCTTTGAGGCGGCAGACAGAAATCAACCCGATCAAATACGATCAGGTTGATTGACACCCCTACTAGCGGGCGATTGGCCGCAAATCTGCAGGGGGCGGTATTGCACCAGCAGTTCACTAGAATGATAAATGCCGACAGCGTATCGCCAGACCGACTGACTGCGAGCCTGGATGACCCAAACAGGCAATTTCTCGGTGGTCTGACAATATTTTGAATATCGGGGACTCAGTCCCCAGCTTTCTGTTCTGAGCACAGAGACCTGCAGGTTAAGTGTTTGCCCTTCCCCACAACTACATTTCTGAGCCGCCATTGTGTCACCTACCCTGACTAACTTTTCACAAGGATGGGAGTTAGATTCATGCAACTTCCCACCAGATACCAGCGATCCACAAGATGGAGGTTCTCTGCATATGCTTTGAAGTCACCAATTATTTAGTGAGTGCTCTGTAAGTAAATAATTGAGTTGCCACTTTGATCAGGTTACTAAGAGTAAAACATGGTGGTTAATTGAATCAGTCTTGATGATGATGACTGCCTACTGTGTTTAAAAACAGTTTTTTTAACTTAAAGGGACACTGAACCCAAATTTTTTCTCTAATGATTCAGATAGAGCATGCAATTTTAAGCAACTTTCTCATTTACTCCTATTATCAAATTTTCTTTATTCTCTTGGTATCTTTATTTGAAATGCAAGAATGTAAATTTAGATGCCGGCCCATTTTTGGTGAATAACCTGGGTTATTCTTGCTGATTGGTGGATAAATTCATCCACCAATAAAAAAGTGCTTCCAGAGTACTGAACCAAAAAAAGAAGCTTAGATGCCTTCTTTTTTCAAATAAAGATACCAAGTGAACAAAGAAAAATTGTTAATAGGAGTAAATTAGAAAGTTGCTTAAAATTGCATGCTCTATCTGAATCACGAAAGAAAAAAAATTGGGTTCAGTTTCCCTTTAAAGGGACAGTCTAGTCAAAAATAAACTTTCATGATTCAGAAAGGACATGTCATTTTAAACAACTTTCCAATTTACTTTTATCTTCAATTTTGCTTTGTTCTCTTGGTATTCTTAGTTGAAAGCTAATATGCTAATTTCTTAGCCCTTGAAGGCCGCCTCTTATCTGAACGCATTTGACAGTTTTTCATAACTAGAGGGCGTTAGTTCATGTGTTTCATATAAATAACATTGTGTTCACGCCTGTGGAGTTACCTAGGAGTCAGCACTGATTGGCTAATATGCAAGTCTGTTAAAAGAACTGATATAAAACAGAATTTATGTTTACCTGATAAATTACTTTCTCCAACGGTGTGTCCGGTCCACGGCGTCATCCTTACTTGTGGGATATTCTCTTCCCCAACAGGAAATGGCAAAGAGCCCAGCAAAGCTGGTCACATGATCCCTCCTAGGCTCCGCCTACCCCAGTCATTCGACCGACGTTAAGGAGGAATATTTGCATAGGAGAAACCATATGGTACCGTGGTGACTGTAGTTAAAGAAAATAAATTATCAGACCTGATTAAAAAAACCAGGGCGGGCCGTGGACCGGACACACCGTTGGAGAAAGTAATTTATCAGGTAAACATAAATTCTGTTTTCTCCAACATAGGTGTGTCCGGTCCACGGCGTCATCCTTACTTGTGGGAACCAATACCAAAGCTTTAGGACACGGATGAAGGGAGGGAGCAAATCAGGTCACCTAAATGGAAGGCACCACGGCTTGCAAAACCTTTCTCCCAAAAATAGCCTCAGAAGAAGCAAAAGTATCAAACTTGTAAAATTTGGTAAAAGTGTGCAGTGAAGACCAAGTCGCTGCCCTACATATCTGATCAACAGAAGCCTCGTTCTTGAAGGCCCATGTGGAAGCCACAGCCCTAGTGGAATGAGCCGTGATTCTTTCGGGAGGCTGCCGTCCGGCAGTCTCGTAAGCCAATCTGATGATGCTTTTAATCCAAAAAGAGAGAGAGGTAGAAGTTGCTTTTTGACCTCTCCTTTTACCGGAATAAACAACAAACAAGGAAGATGTTTGTCTAAAATCCTTTGTAGCATCTAAATAGAATTTTAGAGCGCGAACAACATCCAAATTGTGCAACAAACGTTCCTTCTTTGAAACTGGTTTCGGACACAGAGAAGGTACGATAATCTCCTGGTTAATGTTTTTGTTAGAAACAACTTTTGGAAGAAAACCAGGTTTAGTACGTAAAACCACCTTATCTGCATGGAACACCAGATAAGGAGGAGAACACTGCAGAGCAGATAATTCTGAAACTCTTCTAGCAGAAGAAATTGCAACTAAAAACAAAACTTTCCAAGATAATAACTTAATATCAACGGAATGCAAGGGTTCAAACGGAACCCCCTGAAGAACTGAAAGAACTAAATTGAGACTCCAAGGAGGAGTCAAAGGTTTGTAAACAGGCTTAATTCTAACCAGAGCCTGAACAAAGGCTTGAACATCTGGCACAGCGGCCAGCTTTTTGTGAAGTAACACAGACAAGGCAGAAATCTGTCCCTTCAGGGAACTTGCAGATAATCCTTTTTCCAATCCTTCTTGAAGGAAGGATAGAATCCTAGGAATCTTAACCTTGTCCCAAGGGAATCCTTTAGATTCACACCAACAGATATATTTTTTCCAAATTTTGTGGTAAATCTTTCTAGTTACAGGCTTTCTGGCCTGAACAAGAGTATCGATAACAGAATCTGAGAATCCTCGCTTCGATAAGATCAAGCGTTCAATCTCCAAGCAGTCAGCTGGAGTGAAACCAGATTCGGATGTTCGAACGGACCCTGAACAAGAAGGTCTCGTCTCAAAGGTAGCTTCCAAGGAGGAGCCGATGACATATTCACCAGATCTGCGTACCAAGTCCTGCGTGGCCACGCAGGAGCTATCAAGATCACCGACGCCCTCTCCTGATTGATCCTGGCTACCAGCCTGGGGATGAGAGGAAACGGCGGGAACACATAAGCTAGTTTGAAGGTCCAAGGTGCTACTAGTGCATCCACTAGAGCCGCCTTGGGATCCCTGGATCTGGACCCGTAGCAAGGAACTTTGAAGTTCTGACGAGAGGCCATCAGATCCATGTCTGGAATGCCCCACCGCTGAGTGACTTGGGCAAAGATTTCCGGATGGAGTTCCCACTCCCCCGGATGCAATGTCTGACGACTCAGAAAATCCGCTTCCCAATTTTCCACTCCTGGGATGTGGATAGCAGACAGGTGGCAGGAGTGAGACTCCGCCCATAGAATGATTTTGGTCACTTCTTCCATCGCCAGGGAACTCCTTGTTCCCCCCTGATGGTTGATGTACGCAACAGTTGTCATGTTGTCTGATTGAAACCGTATGAACTTGGCCCTCGCTAGCTGAGGCCAAGCCTTGAGAGCATTGAATATCGCTCTCAGTTCCAGAATATTTATCGGTAGAAGAGATTCTTCCCGAGACCAAAGACCCTGAGCTTTCAGGGATCCCCAGACCGCGCCCCAGCCCATCAGACTGGCGTCGGTCGTGACAATGACCCACTCTGGTCTGCGGAATGTCATCCCTCGTGACAGGTTGTCCAGGGACAGCCACCAACGGAGTGAGTCTCTGGTCCTCTGATTTACTTGTATCTTCGGAGACAAGTCTGTATAGTCCCCATTCCACTGACTGAGCATGCACAGTTGTAATGGTCTTAGATGAATGCGTGCAAAAGGAACTATGTCCATTGCCGCTACCATCAACCCGATCACTTCCATGCACTGAGCTATGGAAGGAAGAGGAACGGAATGGAGTATCCGACAAGAGTCTAGAAGTTTTGTTTTTCTGGCCTCTGTCAGAAAAATCCTCATTTCTAAGGAGTCTATTATTGTTCCCAAGAAGGGAACCCTTGTTGACGGAGATAGAGAACTCTTTTCCACGTTCACTTTCCATCCGTGAGATCTGAGAAAGGCCAGGACAATGTCCGTGTGAGCCTTTGCTTGAGGAAGGGACGACGCTTGAATCAGAATGTCGTCCAAGTAAGGTACTACAGCAATGCCCCTTGGTCTTAGCACAGCTAGAAGGGACCCTAGTACCTTTGTGAAAATCCTTGGAGCAGTGGCTAATCCGAAAGGAAGCGCCACGAACTGGTAATGTTTGTCCAGGAATGCGAACCTCAGGAACCGATGATGTTCCTTGTGGATAGGAATATGTAGATACGCATCCTTTAAATCCACCGTGGTCATGAATTGACCTTCCTGGATGGAAGGAAGAATAGTTCGAATGGTTTCCATCTTGAACGATGGAACCTTGAGAAACTTGTTTAAGATCTTGAGATCTAAGATTGGTCTGAACGTTCCCTCTTTTTTGGGAACTATAAACAGATTGGAGTAGAACCCCATCCCTTGTTCTCTTAATGGAACGGGATGAATCACTCCCATTTTTAACAGGTCTTCTACACAATGTAAGAATGCCTGTCTTTTTATGTGGTCTGAAGACAACTGAGACCTGTGGAACCTCCCCCTTGGGGGAAGTCCCTTGAATTCCAGAAGATAACCTTGGGAGACTATTTCTAGCGCCCAAGGATCCAGAACATCTCTTGCCCAAGCCTGAGCGAAGAGAGAGAGTCTGCCCCCCACCAGATCCGGTCCCGGATCGGGGGCCAACATTTCATGCTGTCTTGGTAGCAGTGGCAGGTTTCTTGGCCTGCTTTCCCTTGTTCCAGCCTTGCATTGGTCTCCAAGCTGGCTTGGCTTGAGAAGTATTACCCTCTTGCTTAGAGGACGTAGCACTTTGGGCTGGTCCGTTTCTACGAAAGGGACGAAAATTAGGTTTATTTTTTGCCTTGAAAGGCCGATCCTGAGGAAGGGCGTGGCCCTTACCCCCAGTGATATCCGAGATAATCTCTTTCAAGTCAGGGCCAAACAGCGTTTTCCCCTTGAAAGGAATGTTAAGTAGCTTGTTCTTGGAAGACGCATCAGCCGACCAAGATTTCAACCAAAGCGCTCTGCGCGCCACAATAGCAAACCCAGAATTCTTAGCCGCTAACCTAGCCAATTGCAAAGTGGCGTCTAGGGTGAAAGAATTAGCCAATTTGAGAGCATTGATTCTGTCCTTAATCTCCTCATAAGGAGGAGAATCACTGTCGACCGCCTTTATCAGCTCATCGAACCAGAAACATGCGGCTGTAGCGACAGGGACAATGCATGAAATTGGTTGTAGAAGGTAACCCTGCTGAACAAACATCTTTTTAAGCAAACCTTCTAATTTTTTATCCATAGGATCTTTGAAAGCACAACTATCCTCTATGGGTATAGTGGTGCGTTTGTTTAAAGTGGAAACCGCTCCCTCGACCTTGGGGACTGTCTGCCATAAGTCCTTTCTGGGGTCGACCATAGGAAACAATTTTTTAAATATGGGGGGAGGGACGAAAGGAATACCGGGCCTTTCCCATTCTTTATTAACAATGTCCGCCACCCGCTTGGGTATAGGAAAAGCTTCTGGGAGCCCCGGCACCTCTAGGAACTTGTCCATTTTACATAGTTTCTCTGGGATGACCAACTTGTCACAATCATCCAGAGTGGATAATACCTCCTTAAGCAGAATGCGGAGATGTTCCAACTTAAATTTAAATGCAATCACATCAGGTTCAGCTTGTTGAGAAATGTTCCCTGAATCAGTAATTTCTCCCTCAGACAAAACCTCCCTGGCCCCATCAGACTGAGTTAGGGGCCCTTCAGAAATATTAATATCAGCGTCGTCATGCTCTTCAGTATCTAAAACAGAGCAGTCGCGCTTACGCTGATAAGTGTTCATTTTGGCTAAAATGTTTTTGACAGAATTATCCATTACAGCCGTTAATTGTTGCATAGTAAGGAGTATTGGCGCGCTAGATGTACTAGGGGCCTCCTGAGTGGGCAAGACTCGTGTAGACGAAGGAGGGAATGATGCAGTACCATGCTTACTCCCCTCACTTGAGGAATCATCTTGGGCATCATTGTCATTGTCACATAAATCACATTTATTTAAATGAATAGGAATTCTGGCTTCCCCACATTCAGAACACAGTCTATCTGGTAGTTCAGACATGTTAAACAGGCATAAACTTGATAACAAGTACAAAAAACGTTTTAAAATAAAACCGTTACTGTCACTTTAAATTTTAAACTGAACACACTTTATTACTGCAAATGCGAAAAAACATGAAGGAATTGTTCAAAATGTACCAAATTTTCACCACAGTGTCTTAAAGCCTTAAAAGTATTGCACACCAAATTTGGAAGCTTTAACCCTTAAAATAACGGAACCGGAGCCGTTTTGAACTTTAACCCCTTTACAGTCCCTGGTATCTGCTTTGCTGAGACCCAACCAAGCCCCAAGGGGAATACGATACCAAATGACGCCTTCAGAAAGTCTTTTCTAAGTATCAGAGCTCCTCTCACATGCGACTGCATGCCATGCCTCTCAAAAACAAGTGCGCAACACCGGCGCGAAAATGAGGCTCTGCCTATGCTTTGGGAAAGCCCCTAAAGAATAAGGTGTCTAAAACAGTGCCTGCCGTATTATTATATCAAAATACCCAGATAAAATGATTCCTCAAGGCTAAATATGTGTTAATAATCAATCGATTTAGCCCAAAAAAAGTCTACAGTCTTAATAAGCCCTTTTTGAAGCCCTTATTTACAATCGTAATAAACATGGCTTACCGGATCCCAGAGGGAAAATGACAGCTTCCAGCATTACATCGTCTTGTTAGAATGTGTCATACCTCAAGCAGCAAGAGACTGCTCACTGTTCCCCCAACTGAAGTTAATTGCTCTCAACAGTCCTGTGTGGAACAGCCATGGATTTTAGTGACGGTTGCTAAAATCATTTTCCTCATACAAACAGAAATCTTCATCTCTTTTCTGTTTCTGAGTAAATAGTACATACCAGCACTATTTCAAAATAACAAACTCTTGATTGAATAATAAAAACTACAGTTAAACACTAAAAAACTCTAAGCCATCTCCGTGGAGATGTTGCCTGTACAACGGCAAAGAGAATGACTGGGGTAGGCGGAGCCTAGGAGGGATCATGTGACCAGCTTTGCTGGGCTCTTTGCCATTTCCTGTTGGGGAAGAGAATATCCCACAAGTAAGGATGACGCCGTGGACCGGACACACCTATGTTGGAGAAAGGGCAGTTTGCAGAAGCTTAGATACAAGGTAATCACTGAGGTAAAAAGTATATTAATATAACTGTGTTGGTTATGCAAAACTAGGGAATGGGTAATAAAGGGATTATCTTTCTTTTTAAACAATAAAAATTCTGGTGGAGACTGTCCCTTTAATACTATCAATGTGTGATCAGTGCAATGACCAATTCTATATATTTCTGCATAAGTTTAGAATTAACATTTTTTTTTAAGTTACAATCACTTAAAGGACCATTTCACTGTAAACATTGTTCCCCCTTAAAGGGTTCCATTGACTTGTTATACCAGCTGCATAGTATTAAATGTTTGTACAATTTAGGTTTATTTTAGTATGTGAAATAGCTAGTTTTGCCCTTTCAAATGAGTTGAGCCAACAGATACAGCAAACATCCTTATATTATCTGTCTTTCTCTATACACAATACTTAGGTAATGATGTTGTCATTAATGGAGGTGGTTTCAATAAACAAAACCAGTTATTTAAATTGCAAAAACAAACCTAAAGGAACCATTTCCTATAAATGTAATACTCTGCAGCTAGTACAAGTCATTTCAAAACACACTAAGGGGAACTAAATACAGTACAGTGTCCTTAAAATGCAATTTAAATGAACATTATAATGATTATAGTGTAGTTGTGCTTCACAGTTTGTTTTTAGTTGTTTTTTTATTAAACATACATATTCTAACATTATACCATAAGATACATATACATTAAAGGAACAACATGAGATTTTCTTTCATGATTCAGGTAGAGAATACAATTTTAAACAATATTCCAATTTACTTCTATTATCTAATTTGCTTCATTCTTTAGATATGTTTTGTTGAAGAAATAGCAATGCACACGGGTGAGCCAATCACACAAGGCATCTAAGTGCAGCCACCAATCAGCAGCCACTGAAGCCTATCGAGATATGCTTTAAAGCAAAGGATATCAAGAGAATAAAGCAAATTAGATAATAGAAGTAAATTAGAGAGCTGTTTAAAATTGTGTGCTCTTTCTAAATCATGAAAGAAAAAAAAATGGGTTTCATGTCCCTTTAAACATGGGAATAGCAGATATACTGTAGAAAATAGACCACCTGTGTTTTCAAGCGGTCGTGTTTGCTGTATTAGAAACATCCACAAATCCTGCAAAAAGTGTTTTTTATTAGATGCTGTTGAGAAACTCTCTCTATGCAAATATCAGCGGAGTTTCTATAGTGCAAAGACAGAACAGAAACATTAGAAAACCATAAACCATACCTAAGCCATTTTTTTTCCAAAAGGATTGTAATGGCTGTGTATTTGAAAAGCTCCTAAACCAACTGAGAATCACTACACACAGCTCTTTGAATGGACAGGAACAGGCCCTTTGTGTTTAACCCTTGCAGACAGGGTTAACTATATAATGAAAAGACAAAGAAAGATGGATGTGGCGCTAGTGGACAAGCAACGGTATCTAAATAAATAAAGGAAATTACTAAATAAATTAGACTAAATAAAAAATGCTAGTTGCAATGCACATAATTAATAAGATTTAATACACATAAATACTAAGATTAAATACACCAAACCTATTCACATATAAAATATTAAACACAATACATATAAACACAATATATATATAAATCCTATACCACCGGTGGTTTAAAAGGATAATAGTTATAAAATGGGGTTGTTAAAATCCGCTAAATGCAAGAGTCGTCCATACAATTTAAAAACTGTGCGAAATCTGATCAATTTAAACTGTGCAAATTCTGATCAGGCATCCAATTTCTGAGGCAATACAGGAATCAAAAAGCAGTTTGAGAAGTCTCAATCTCCAGTGATTAATACTGTCAGTGATACAAGAATTTGTAAGGTGCTGCTGGATCTGGGATAGGGGTGTCAATTACCTTGAGAGTGCGACTGCCTTCAGGACAAGGATTCTGTGCTCAGTACCACGTTAACCAGTGTCAAATCCAAGTGGGTGTCCCGGTCGGTCTCAGGTTCCGTTACCCCTCTGTTGAAACCACGATCCGTCGGCGTGTGACGTTATCAGCTCCGTGTACTCCGGATGATCACGTGTTTAGGATATGCGCCAATCAGCTGGAGTCTCCCACGCTGTCAATCCTTTGGCGGTTGGTTTAAAAGTTTTTAGACAGTGACAGAGCGCTCTGGTGTCATACGGTTTAGATGTCAAGGAACAGACATACACATCTACGCGTTTCAGCCTCAATGCGGCCTTTATCAAGATGTCTTTTCTAGTTCCCATATTGTCTATTTATACCTTTATCAATTTCCTGTTTGCCACACTAATCAGTCGTTGATTGGTTAGTTAAATGTTTCCTCCATGTTTCTCCTCCATGTTTTTCTTTTATAATGGCTCTTCAATAAACAATGATTCTTTTAACGGATCTTTTATCATTGCTTCCATAAAAAGTATATGTATATACATAACCCCATAAGTTAAAAAACAATCTAATCTTGTTTAAATTATATAAGTAAAAATATACATTTAAAAGTGCATCCAAAAATGAACAACAAATGTATATATATAAATATAAATCTGCTCATATAAGTTCGCATGAGCTATCTATTCTCATATACTGTGTAATTTATTTGTAAATAGAATATGAGCTAGTTCTTATTTTCCTTATTAACCACCGGTGGTATGGGATTTATATATATTGTGTTTATATGTATTGTGTTTAATATTTTATATGTGAATAGGTTTGGTGTATTTAATCTTAGTATTTATGTGTATTAAATCTTATTAATTATGTGCATTGCAACTAGCATTTTTTATTTAGTCTAATTTATTTAGTAATTTCCTTTATTTATTTAGATACCGTTGCTTGTCCACTAGCGCCACATCCATCTTTCTTTGTATTTCTTGTGTAGAATTGCTTTCAGAGTGCATTTTTTCTTTTGATGTGTGCAGGTATAATATTGGTGTAAAGAAGTTTGAACCCATCTTGTGTTTTTTATATAATGAAAGTTCACCTGGCCAGTGAGCCAATCAGGAGCAGGCTTATGTATGTATACTCTATGTGGTAGATTTATTAAGCAGCGGATGCTGCAATCTACACCCAAAGTTTCCGGCTCACCGGAAACAGAAGTTGAGAAGCCGCGGTCGTAGGACAGCAGCTCCTTAACTCGTGGCGGACTGCAATCATCCAGAAAAGATACGATCGGGATGATTGGCACCACCAGAAATGCTTGTGCAATGTTAAATGCTGACAGCGTATGCTACAGCGAATCATTTCCGCTTGCCATTTGTTAAATCGGCCCCTATTTATGTATGTGCCACATATTTATTTGAAGCAATAAAAGATCCTGGGTGCCTAGTTTGGGATGCATTTAAAAGGATAGAAAGATCAAAAATGAAATGTGCAACAGTGTATTTAAAGGGACACTGAACCCAAATTTTTTCTTTTGTGATTCAGATAGAGTATGACATTTTAAGCAACTTTCTAATTTACTCCTATAATCAAATTTTCTTCATTCTCTTGGTATCTTTATTTGAAATGCAAGAATGTAAGTTTAGATGCCGGCCCATTTCTGGTGAACAACCTGGGTTGTTCTTGCTGATTGGTGGATAAATTCATCCACCAATAAAAAAGTGCTGTCTAGAGTTGGACAAAAAAAAGCTTAGATGCATTATTTTTCAAATAAAGATAGCAAGAAAACGAATGAAAAATTGATAATAGGAGCAAATTAAAAAGTTGCTTAAAGGGACAGTCTAGTTAAAAAAAAACTTTCAAGATTCAGATAGGGCATGTAATTTTAAACAATTTTCCAATATACTTTTATCACAAATTTTTCTTTGTTCTCTTGGTATTCTTAGTTGAAGCATAACCTAGGAGGTTCATATGCTAATATCTTAGACCTTGAAGGCCGCCTCTTAAGAATGCATTTTAACAGGTTTTTCACCACTAGAGGGTGTTAGTTCATGTTTTTCATATAGATAACACTGTGCTCATGCACGTGAAGTTACCTGTGAGCCATCACTGATTGGCTAAACTGCAAGTCTGTCAAAAGAACTGAAATAAAGGGGCAGTTTGCAGAGGCTTAGATAAAAGATAATCACAGAGGTAAAAAAATATATCAATGTAACTGTGTTGGTTATGCAAAACTGGGGAATAGGTAAAAAAGGGATTATCTATCTCAGGGGCGTATTTAGGTTTTTTTGCTGCCCTAGGCACTCAAAATTCTGCTGCCCCCCCCCAACCCCACCCCAGGTTTAAGGCCGTTTTTTAGACATAATATTTTTGGGGCAGGGTGTAAAAAATTTTTTTACAAAAAAATGTCTTTTTAAGTAGATGTTCACCAGGGCTTGCATTCCCTCTGGTCACACACACACACACATACATATATATATTAAGACATTACTTTGCAAATCAGATGATTAAAGTGTTTATATCAGAAAAAAATATCCTTCACTGTATGATAGTTTGTCAGTAGGTAGTTGTTTAACCTTAAACATCTTCTTTGGTGATTGACAGTTATTTAAGCAAAATATATGCTTGGATAAATATGTAATGAATATACAAACTGGCCATTAAAAGTACTTAAAAATACAACAGTAGTTATGATAGGTTTAGGAATTGTATCCTAGGGGATAAAGTCACATGATACAATCATAATAAAGTATATACTTGTATTAAATGCATACAACATATTTTCAGTTGTGTTTTAAGTCACATAGTTGCATAGATTCAGCAATAAATACTTATTCTTTGCATGTATGACAGATAGACAAACAGTAAATGTACAAGTATTTAGTGACTAATCCGTTTAAGTATTTTAATGCCTAATGAAGATGTATTGAAGGGGGAAAGGCATATGCTGTTTCACAGTGGTCACACTGCATTGTGTAGTCTGTGTGAGTCTCAATCACACGGTGGAGCCAGGAAGAATACCGCATTCCCTCTCAGTCAGGCCAGGCTGCGAGCTCCGCCTCCACTGTCACCACGTCATGCGCACCCACATACAATCCCATAGGATAGCAATAGCCGGGCCAGCCATTTAAGTCATTAGTAATTGGTTGATTTAGCCACCCCGCCCTGAGTTCAGTAGAGTGGCCCTAGGGACTCAAAATTCTGCTGCCCCTTAAAAATCTGCTGCCCTAGGCACCGGCCTTGTTGGCCTATGCCTTAATACGCCCCTGATCTATCTTTTAAAACAATAACAATTCTGGTGTAGACTGTCCCTTTTAAATAACATGCTCTATCTGAATCACAAAAGAAAAAAATTGGGTTCAGTGTCCCTTTAAGTTTCAAATAGAAGCATTTTTGTAATATACTTCCATTAGCAAAAACATCTCCAGTAAAAGTTATTCCTGTTTTTGGTGGCATACGCACATATGCTTTATTGTGGATTGTATGACACAATTTAGTCTTCACTGACACATTACACACCAGCTCTAGCTCACTGGGGATGTGTGGGGTTTGAATGCTAATGCACAGAGCATATGTATGTATGCTGACGAACTGCAGCATTAACTTTTACTAGAATCATTATTTGCAGGGATAAAACAACTAACAAAAACATAAATTTCATTTCAAAAATCAAAAGCTCTAACAAGAGATTGTTTAACACTATATGAACTATTTCATTGTATACTATACTGTGTGTAGCCTTCGTTTAACTGGGAAAGACCAAAGACGACATAAAAACGTTTTTACCTTTTTTCTTGCTTAGAAACGGCACTAAGGCTGGCACCACAGAGCTGGGCTTTCCAGAGACCTTCCGCTGGTAGACTGTTGATTCTACTGGTTTCTTCTGAACTAGTTTTTCTTCTTTCTTGATCAGGGGGATATCTGAACTCATGTCTGCAAGATAGGAACTCTTTAAATAAACAGCGGATTCTGCTAGGTTTTCCATGTTGAGTTTTCTCTCTTTGAAACTGCTTGATTCATAGTCTGAGCCATCAAAACTTTCAGATCTAGAACTTTCCTCCTCTTCTATAATGTCCATTGGTTTCATCATCGGGGAGTCTTGGTCTCTCTTTGGACTCTCCTCGGAGGCTGAGGAACCATCACACGATTCTATGATAAGCTCACTGTCCAGCTCGGCTTCACGTTCCTCTCTTAAAATACTGTATTGTATGGAAGGGGAGGCCGGTGATGGTGGGGGTCCACCCATGTGGCTGAAGGTCATGTAGGCAGATTGCATAGCCTCCTCGGATGCTACGTGATCTTCCGAGACAAGTTCTATCTCAGAATCTCCTGACTCGGCACTGGAGGTCTCATTGTCTAGGGGCATGGGAACAGCTGGTAATTCTGGTTTACTGGTATAATCTGACTTTTCTACATAAACACCAGGAGACTTTTGTTCTTTGTGTGTCTCAGAATGAAATCCATTTGTTCCTTCTTTGGCTTTTATAGCATTGATAAGTTCCTCTTCTGATATACGGTGTTTGCCTTGTGTCTCCCAGTTGGATGTTTCTTTGTTTACATCTGGATTTAAAGAAAAAAAGAAAAACGATTGAGTAACTGGCATCAGAAAACGTTTTGTAGTTTACTTATTTGTATGATCGTCCTCCCACATTGCTTCATCTCCCTTCAAAGAGTCGTTATGACTGTACAGAAAATCTTAGTTATAATAATTAGAAGCTTGAATCTTTATTCTGAAAACTATAGATGACTATGTTACAAATACGGCTACACTATAGTTTGTTGGATTGAGTATTCCATGTTAAATGCTGTTTTTCAAAAAGCTCATAACTTAACAATGGCTCAAAAAAATATAACTGAAATGTGTGACTAGAAACCATGAATATTTAGTAAATCACTTAAAGGGACAGTCTAGTCAAAATTAAACTTTAATGATTCAGATAGTGCATGCAATTTTAAGCAACTTTCTAATTTACTCCGATTATCAATTTTTCTTCGTTCTCTTGGTATCTTTATTTGAATGTAAGCATAGGAGCCGGCCCATTTTTGGTTCAGCACCTGGGTAGCGCTTTCTGATTGGTGTCTAAATGTAGCTATCAATCAGCAAGTGCTAACCAGGGTTCTGAACCAAAAAATGGGCCGGCTCCTATGCTTACATTCAAATAAAGATACCAACGGCTAGATTTGGAGTTTTGTCGGTAACGACCCGAAAAACTAACGCCGGCTTTTTTCTGGCCGCACCATAAAAATAACTCTGGTATTGAGAGACCACATAAAGGCTGCGTTAGGCTCCAAAAAAGGAGCGTAGAGCATTTTTTACGCAGCTTCAACTCTCGATACCAGAGTTGCTTACGGACGCGGCCAGCCTCAAAAACGTGCTCGTGCACGTTTCCCCATAGGAAACAATGGGGCTGTTTGAGCTGAAAAAAAACCAAACACCTGTAAAAAAGCCGCGTTCAGCTCCTAACGCAGCCCCATTGTTTGCTATGCGGTAACCCTTCCTACGTCTGCACCTAACACTCTAACATGTACCCCGAGTCTAAACACCCCTAACCTTACACTTATTAACCCCTAATCTGCCGCCCCCACTATCTCTGACCCCTGCATATTATTATTAACCCCTAATCTGCCGCTCCGTAAACCGCCGCTACTTACATTATCCCTATGTATCCCTAATCTGCTGCCCTAACATCGCCGACCCCTATATTATATTTATTAACCCCTAATCTGCCCCCCACAACGTCGCCTCCACCTGCCTACACTTATTAACCCCTAATCTGCCGACCGGACCTGAGCGCTACTATAATAAAGTTATTAACCCCTAATCCGCCTCACTAACCCTATCATAAATAGTATTAACCCCTAATCTGCCCTCCCTAACATCGCCGACACCTAACTTCAAACATTAACCCCTAATCTGCCGACTGGAGCTCACCGCTATTCTAATAAATGTATTAACCCCTAAAGCTAAGTCTAACCCTAACACTAACACCCCCCTAAGTTAAATATAATTTAAATCTAACGAAATTAATTAACTCTTATTAAATAAATTATTCCTATTTAAAGCTAAATACTTACCTGTAAAATAAATCCTAATATAGCTACAATATAAATTATAATTATATTATAGCTATTTTAGGATTAATATTTATTTTACAGGTAACTTTGTATTTATTTTAACCAGGTACAATAGCTATTAAATAGTTAAGAACTATTTAATAGCTAAAATAGTTAAAATAATTACAAATTTACCTGTAAAAGAAATCCTAACCTAAGTTACAATTAAACCTAACACTAGACTATCAATACATTAATTAAATAAACTACCTACAATTACCTACAATTAACCTAACACTACACTATCAATAAATTAATTAAATACAATTGCTACAAATAAATACAATTAAATAAACTAGCTAAAGTACAAAAAATAAAAAAGAACTAAGTTACAAAAAATAAAAAAATATTTACAAACATAAGAAAAATATTACAACAATTTTAAACTAATTACACCTACTCTAAGCCCCCTAATAAAATAACAAAGCCCCCCAAAATATATTGTAAATTACTAAAGTTCAAAGCTCTTTTACCTTACCAGCCCTGAACAGGGCCCTTTGCGGGGCATGCCCCAAGAAATACAGCTCTTTTGCCTGTAAAAAAAAACATACAATCCCCCCCCCCAACATTACAACCCACCACCCACATACCCCTAATCTAACCCAAACCCCCCTTAAATAAACCTAACACTAAGCCCCTGAAGATCTTCCTACCTTGTCTTCACCTCACCAGGTATCACCGATCCGTCCTGAAGAGCTCCTCCGATGTCCTGATCCAAGCCCAAGCGGGGGGCTGAAGAGGTCCATGATCCGGCTGAAGTCTTCATCCAAGCGGGGCAGAAGAGGTCTTCCATCCGATTGAAGTCTTCATCCAAGCGGCATCCATCCGGAGCGAAGCGGCAGCATCCTGAAGATCTCCCCCGCGGAACATCCATCCTGGCCGACGACTGAACGACGAATGACGGTTCCTTTAAATGATGTCATCCAAGATGGCGTCCCTCGAATTCCGATTGGCTGATAGGATTCTATCAGCCAATCGGAATTAAGGTAGGAATATTCTGATTGGCTGATGGAATCAGCCAATCAGAATCAAGTTCAATCCGATTGGCTGATCCAATCAGCCAATCAGATTGAGCTTGCATTCTATTGGCTGATCGGAACAGCCAATAGAATGCGAGCTCAATCTGATTGGCTGATCGGATCAGCCAATCGGATTGAACTTGATTCTGATTGGCTGATTCCATCAGCCAATCAGAATATTCCTACCTTAATTCCGATTGGCTGATAGAATCCTATCAGCCAATCGGAATTCGAGGGCTCGCCATCTTGGATGACGTCATTTAAAGGAACCGTCATTCGTCGTTCAGTCGTCGGCCAGGATGGATGTTCCGCGGTGGAGGTCTTCAGGATGCTGCCGCTTCGCTCCGGATGGATGCCGCTTGGATGAAGACTTCAATCGGATGGAAGACCTCTTCTGCCCCGCTTGGATGAAGACTTCAGCCGGATCATGGACCTCTTCAGCCCCCCGCTTGGGCTTGGATCAGGACATCGGAGGAGCTCTTCTGGAAGGATCGGTGTGATACCCGGTGAGGTGAAGACAAGGTAGGATGATCTTCAGGGGCTTAGTGTTAGGTTTATTTAAGGGGGGTTTGGGTTAGATTAGGGGTATGTGGGTGGTGGGTTGTAATGTTGGGGGGCTTGGGTATTGTATGTTTTTTTTTTACAGGCAAAAGAGCTGTATTTCTTGGGGCATGCCCCGCAAAGGGCCCTGTTCAGGGCTGGTAAGGTAAAAGAGCTTTGAACTTTAGTAATTTACAATAGGGTAGGGCATTTTTTTATTTTGGGGGGCTTTGTTATTTTATTAGGGGGCTTAGAGTAGGTGTAATTAGTTTAAAATTGTTGTAATATTTTTCTTATGTTTGTAAATATTTTTTTATTTTTTGTAACTTAGTTCTTTTTTATTTTTTGTACTTTAGTTAGTTTATTTAATTGTATTTATTTGTAGCAATTGTATTTAATTAATTTATTGATAGTGTAGTGTTAGGTTAATTGTAGATAATTGTAGGTAGTTTATTTAATTAATTTATTGATAGTCTAGTGTTAGGTTTAATTGTAACTTAGGTTAGGATTTCTTTTACAGGTAAATTTGTAATTATTTTAACTATTTTAGCTATTAAATAGTTCTTAAATATTTAATAGCTATTGTACCTGGTTAAAATAAATACAAAGTTACCTGTAAAATAAATATAAATCCTAAAATAGCTATAATATAATTATAATTTATATTGTAGCTATATTAGGATTTATTTTACAGGTAAGTATTTAGCTTTAAATAGGAATAATTTATTTAATAAGAGTTAATTAATTTCGTTAGATTTAAATTATATTTAATTTAGGGGGGTGTTAGTGTTAGGGTTAGACTTAGCTTTAGGGGTTAATACATTTATTAGAATAGCGGTGAGCTCCGGTCGGCAGATTAGGGGTTAATGTTTGAAGTTAGGTGTCGGAGATGTTAGGGAGGGCAGATTAGGGGTTAATACTATTTATTATAGGGTTAGTGAGGCGGATTAGGGGTTAATAACTTTATTATAGTAGCGCTCAGGTCCGCTCGGCAGATTAGGGGTTAATAAGTGTAGGCAGGTGGAGGCGACGTTGAGGGGGGCAGATTAGGGGTTAATAAATATAATATAGGGGTCGGCGGTGTTAGGGGCAGCAGATTAGGGGTACATAAGGATAACGTAGGTGGCGGCGCTTTGCGGTCGGCAGATTAGGGGTTAATAAGTGTAGGCAGGTGGAGGCGACATTGTGGGGGGCAGGTTAGGGGTTAATAAATATAATACAGGGGTCGGAAGTGTTAGGGGCAGCAGATTAGGGGTACATAAGGATAACGTAGGTGGCGGTCGGCAGATTAGGGGTTAAAAAAAATTATTTGAGTGTCGGCGATGTGGGGGGACCTCGGTTTAGGGGTGCATAGGTAGTTTATGGGTGTTAGTGTACTTTAGAGTACAGTAGTTAAGAGCTTTATAAACCGGCGTTAGCCCAGAAAGCTCTTAACTACTGACTTTTTTCCTGCGGCTGGAGTTTTGTCGTTAGATTTCTAACGCTCACTTCAGCCACGACTCTAAATACCGGAGTTAGAAAAATCCCATTGAAAAGATAGGATACGCAATTGACGTAAGGGGATCTGCGGTATGGAAAAGTCGCGGCTGAAAAGTGAGCGTTAGACCCTATTTTGAGTGACTCCAAATACCGGCGGTAGCCTAAAACCAGCGTTAGGAGCCTCTAACGCTGGTTTTCACGGCTAACGCCAAACTCCAAATCTAGGCCCAAGAGAACGAAGAAAAATTGATAATAGGAGTAAATTAGAAAGTTGCTTAAAATTGCTGCTCTATCTGAATCATGAAAGTTTAATTTTGACTAGAGTGTCCCTTTAAGAATATTTTTAGGTATTAAGAAGTCAAAATGGATATTTTTAATTTATAAGGATTTTTACACACAACTATTGCGAACTATATAGCCGGTCTTTATTTGATTGAAAACCAAGCGGTAGATCCAGACATATGTGTTTTTATTTTGATTCTGCTCACACATGTCAAGGTAAGGTATGGGTTAATTGTGGGGTGGTTATATTAGCAAAAATGGTTCTAGTAAAAGTTATGACTGTTTTTTGGCAGCATACGCACATATGCTGTGAGGGCCCATAATGCCTACTCAGAGAGTTAGAAGGGGCTCGTATGATATTCCACATACCAATGTCAGCTCTCTGAGCTTGAATACTGGTGCACAGGCCCTCACAGCATATGTACGTATGCTGCTGAAAAACAGAATTTTTGCTAATTGAAGTATATTGCAAATATGATTCTATTTACAACTGAAATGCACCTATTCACGTTCAACTTTCACCTTTCTATCCATTTAAGTTACTGTTGTCTCTCTGGTTTCTGCAATCTTGTAGCCCCCAATGAGATTCTATTGCTGGGCGTTCCAGGTTGTTTTGTGACATTCTAGAGGTGTGGTCTGGCTATTTTACCAAAACCTTAAAGGGACACTATACACTCATTTTCATATAACTGCATGTAATAGACACTACTATAAAGAATAAGATGCACAGATACTGATATAAAAATCCAGTATAAAACTGTTTAAAAACTTACTTAGAAGCTCTCAGTTTAGCTCTGTTGAAAAGAAAGCTGGAAAGCCCACTGCAAGTGGCAAATAAGACCCTCCCCCCCTCCTCCTTCTTTTGCATATGAAATGACCCTTTACACAAACAGGAGCAAGCTGGAGTAGGTTGCTGACGGTATTCTCATAAAACTTTGGGGCTTGGTTAGGAGTCTGAAAATCAGAGCAATGTTCTTTAAAAATAAGCAAAACTATACATTTTTGAGGGATTGAAAAAAAAAAGATAATATTCCCTGCGTAAAGCATCTCGTGGTCTGGTCTCACTGTAACAAAGCTTTGATTTGTTTTGTGACGTCTGTTTCCTGAACTTGTTCTGTGTAGTGAAAAGGTATCAGTAGTGAGACCAGAAGCTCCGCTGGTTTTAAAGGAACTTACAACTCACAGCTGACGAGGGACGGTTGCAAATCTTTATGTTATTTCAAGAGGTAAGTTCAGTGAGATGTTAGTTTTATCAACAAGTTTTGTTAGCCAGTGGCTCAGTGCTAAATATAAAAAGCCTAATTTCATACTCATATTCTGCCATTTTCTCCTTGTATAGCTATATATTGATCGGTCTGTCTAGTTATATGGCTCTGCATTGCAAAGTGCCATAAAACATTTTCGGCTAGATTACGAGTTTTGCAGCGTTAACAGCTCCTAACGCTGCTTTTTCACTACCGCTGGTATTACGAGTCTTGCACGTTTAGGGGCACAGCACACTTTTTTGGCCTTACCGCAAACCGAATTACGTAAAGTTCGTAAACCCTTTTTTCTATGGGACTTCCATAGCGCTGGTATTACGAGTTTGTCCTGGGAGGCCAAAAAGTGAGCGGTACACCCTCTACCGCCAAGATTCCTAACGCATTCTAAAGTCAGTAGTTATGAGTTTTACACTACAACGCTGTAGCATAAAACTCCTAACTAAAGTGCTAAAAAGTACACTAACACCAATAAACTACCTATTAACCCCTAAACCGAGGCCCTCCTGCATCGCAATCACTATAATAAAATTTTTAACCCCTAATCTGATGCTCTGGACATCGCCGCCACTAGAATAAACATATTAACCCCTAAACTGCCACACTCCCACCTCGCAAACACTAGTTAAATATTATTAACCCCTAATCTGCCGCCCCTTACATCGCCGCCACCTACATTATACTTATTAACCCCTAATCTTCCGCTCCGACCATCGCCACAACCTACATTATATTTATTAACCCCTAATTTGCCGTCCCCAACATCGCCGACACCTACATTATATTTATTAACCCCTAATCTCCCTCCCCCAATGTCGCCGCAACCTACCTACATTTATTAACCCCAAATCTGCCGCCTCCAACATCGCTGCCACTATTCTAAATTTATTAACCCCTAAACCTAAGTCTAACCCTAACACCCCGTAACTTAAATATAATTTAAATAAATCTAAATAAAATTACTATCATTAACTAAATTATTCCTATTTAAAACTAAATACTTACCTATAAAATAAACCCTAAGCTAGCTACAATATAACTAATAGTTACATTGTATCTAGCTTAGGGTTTATTTTTATTTTACAGGCAAGTTTGTATTTATTTTAACTAGGTAGAATAGTTACTAAATAGTTATTAACTATTTAATAACTACCTAGCTAAAATAAATACAAATTACCTGTAAAATAAAACCTAACCTAAGTTACAATAACATCTAACATTACACTACAATTAAATAAATTCCCTAAATTAAATACAATTAAATAAATTAAAGAAAATTAGCTAAATCACAAAAAACAACACTAAATTACAGAAAATAAAAAACAAATTACAAGATCTTTAAACTAATTACACCTAATCTAAGAGCCCCCCCCCCCCCCGAAAATAAAAAAAACCCTAGCCTAAACTAAACTACCAACAGTGGTGTCACTAGGGGGTGCGGGCCAAAAAAAAAAATTTTTTTTATTGAAATTCAAAGAAATACAATGTTGAGATGCATAGATTTTTTTATTATAGGCTGGCATTTGTGAACATTAGTGGGACTGGGGAAGTTGTAGACACACAATTTTTTTGCCCCTTGAGCCAGTGCTGCAATTTCAACAAATAGTTTTCCTGGCTGCTTTTGCTTGTTTGTACTTTGCTCCTCCCCTGCTCAATTTCACTATGAATGTTGTGGGCGTGCCGTGGGGCTTGCAAAGTTGCGCTGCTAGCCTAAACCTGCCTGCCTATCTGTGCTCACTGTTCAGTGACATGCGGCAAAGGGCTGTGCACTGACAGACTTGGAACAGAGTCAGAGAGCAGAATTTTCATAGTTTGCGCTCCTAAACCTTTTCTTCGGTGATTTATTTTAGAGTGCTCTGTTTATCTTTCATTTGATGTTCTGCTGAGCCAGGGAGCAGCTCTAGACATGAGCTTCATAATTAATGCAGTGCAGTTTACATATTTTGTATGTGTGTATCTGTGTTTTTGTGTGTGTGTTTTTGTGTGTGTGTCTGAGTGTGTTTCCGAGTGTTTGTGTGTGCATCTGAGTATGTTTTTAAGTGTGTCTGAGTGTTTGTATGTGTGTTTGCCTGTGTTTTTGTGTGTGTCTGCTTTCTGGGGGGGGGGTGACACCATGACTTACCGCACTGGGTGACACCAACCCTAGTGATGCCACTGACTACCAATAGCCCTTAAAAGGATTGAGCTCACATTCTATTGGCTGATTGGAACAGCCAATAGAATGCCAGCTCAATCCTATTGGCTGATTGCATCAGCCAATAGGATTTTTTCTACCTTAATTCCGATTGGCTGATAGAATTCTATCAGCCAATCGGAATCTAAGGGACACCATATTGGATGACGTCACTTAAAGAGATATTCATTCCGAAGAAGACGTTGTTTGAAGAGGATGCTCCACGCCGGATGTCTTGAAGATGGAGCCGCTCAGTGTTGGAAGGATGAAGATAGAAGATGCCATCTGGATGAAGACTTCTGCCCATCTGGAGGACCACTTCTGACTGTCTGGAGGACAATTTCTGCCGGCTTCGTTGAGGACATCTTGCCACTTGGATGAAGACTTCTCCCGGTAAGTGAATCTTCAGGGGTTAGTGTTAGGATTTTTTAAGGGTGTATTGGGTGGGTTTTATTTTTAAGGGCAATGCCCATCCAAATGCCCTTTTTAGGGCATTTTTTTTTAGTTAGGGTTTCATTTGGGGGGTTGGTTGTGTGGGTGGTGGGTTTTACTGTTGGGGGGGGTGTTTGTATTTTTTTTTACAGTTAAAAGAGCTGATTTCTTTGGGGCAATGCCCTGCAAAAGGGCTATTGGTAGTTTAGTTTAGGCTAGGTTTTTTTTTATTTTGGGGGGGCTTTTTTATTTTGATAGAACTCTTAGATTAGGTGTAATTAGTTTAAAGATCTTGTCATTTGTTTTTTATTTTCTGTAATTTAGTGTTTTTTTTGTGATTTAGCTAATTTAATTTAATTTATTTAATTGTATTTAATTTAGGGAATTTATTTAATTGTAGTGTAGTGTTAGGTGTTAGTGTAACTTAGGTTAGGTTTTACTTTACAGGTAAATTTGTATTTATTTTAGCTAGGTAGTTATTAAATAGTTAATAACTATTTAATAAGTATTCTACCTAGTTAAAATAAATACAAACTTGCCTGTAAAATAAAAATAACACCTAACCTAGATACAATGTAACTATTAGTTATATTGTAGCTAGCTTAGGGTTTATTTTACAGGTAAGTATTTAGTTGAAATAGGAATTATTTAGGTAATGATAGTAATTTTATTTAGATTTATTTAAATTATATTTAAGTTAGGGGGTGTTAGGGTTAGACAGGTGTAGGGGGTTAATAAATTTAGAATAGTGGCGGCGACGTTGGGGGCGGCAGATTAGGGGTTAATAAATGTAGGTAGATTGCGGCGACATTGGGGGAGGGAGATTAGGGGTTAATAAATATAATGTAGGTGTTGGCGATGTTGGGGGCAGCAGATTAGGGATAATATAATGTAGGTGGCGGCGATGGCCGGAGTGGCAGATTAGGGGTTAATAAGTATAATTTAGGTGTCGGCGATGTCGAGGGCGGCAGATTAGGGGTTAATAAGTGTAAGATTAGGGGTGTTTAGACTCAGGGTTCATGTTAGGGTGTTAGGTGTAAACATAACTTTAGTTTCCCCATAGGAATCAATGGGGCTGCGTTACTGAGAATTACGCTGCTTTTTGGCAGGTGTTAGACTTTTTATCAGCTGGTTCTCCCCATTGATGTCTATGGGAAATCGTGCACGAGCACATACAACCAGCTCACCGCTGACTTAAGCAGCGCTAGTATTGAAGTGTCAATTTTGCTCTACACTCACTTTTTGTCTTTTAACGCTGGGTTTGTAAAAACCTGTAATACCAGCGCTGCAGGTAAGTGAGCAGTGAAAAAAAAAACTGCACGTTCGCACCACACAGCTCATAACGCAAAACTCATAATCTGGCCGTTTGAGTTTTATGCATATTATAAAAGGGTTAACTTAGGTAAAACAGTGTGTGAAAAAAGTGTAAAATTATTTTAATAAAATTTCCAAAAATCTGCAAATTTACTGACAAGTGTAGCCTGCTCCAGCCCCCCTTATCAGTGTCCTACTCCAAACCATGTGGTATCATATAACAAAGTGTGCACGTGAGGATAATTACTTATGAAAGTAAGGGGGGTTGAGAAGGGACAACAGGTACTACTATTGTTTGTTGCCAAGAGGCTTGCTCGTTTTCATGGGGATAATGTCATATGCTTTGTGAAAGCTTCAGTATTATACTGTGCACTGATTTAGTCAGGTGTCATGTGACTGCCCTCAACGAGTGCATTCTGCTGAAGCTATGGCCTGGATAGCACCTTCCATATATGGAAATGCCCAGGGGGAGCTTGCTGCAAACAAAACTATGCCTGAATTAAAGGGGTTAATGAGGGTTAAAACAGAAGCTTTGGTTGCATTATATATTTAGAAACTTATGTTAGTTCATACTGGGTTTTTTTATGTCCCATTAACTGAATACCAACTATTCAAATTCCCTTCTAAAATATACAACAGCAATTTGTTTCCAGAATTATCATTTATTTTTTACAATTTTGGTCCTTCTGACACATTAACACTGGTACCTATAGCACGACTTGACAGAATAGCCAACCAGAAAATAAAGGAGGTTCCTTTCTAACATTGGGTTAGTGGTCAAGCAGGGGGCTGGTGTGGTTGTCAAGGGAGTCTCTATATCTACCAGGAGGTCCAGCTGGGGTTGGGGGCTAATTTTGTTGAGGTTAGCTTTGTAAGTGCTTAGGGTGGCTGAGGTTTATAGAGGTTATTGGGGCCAACGCAATTAGATTTAATAGCAGCTAGGCAAGGCCAGTGCAGTTAAATAGTTAAGAAGGGTCAGTGTGGTTTGAGTTAATATTGGCTAGGGGTGAAGCAGTTAGGAAGGTTATGGTTAGGAAAGGCTAATGCAATTAAATCATTAAAATCAATTGGAGGGGCAATTTAGGTAAGGGTTAATAACTCTAGAGGGGCACTGTGGCTTGGGTTAATAATGGCTAGAGGTGAAGCAGTTAGGATTACAAGAACGAGCATGGCACAGTTAGGTTTAATAGTGGTGTGTAAAGGATATGGTTTGGGTTAATAGTGGTGTGTAAAGGATATGGTTTGGGTTAATAGTGGTGTGTAAAGGATATGGTTTGGGTTAATAGCGGTGTATAAGCTTACGGTTTGGGTTAATAATGGTGTGTAAAGGTTATGGTTTGGGTTAATAGTGGTGTGAAAAGGTTACGGTTTGGGTTAATAGTGGTGTGAAAAGGTTATGGTTTGGGTTAATAGTGGTGTGTAAAGGTTATGGTTTGCGTTAATAGTGGTGTGTAAAGGTTATGGTTTGGGTTAATAGTGGTGTGTAAAGGTTATGGTTTGCGTTAATAGTGGTGTATAAAGGTTACGGTTTGGGTTAATAGTGGTGTGAAAAGGTTATGGTTTGGGTTAAAAGTGGTGTGTAAAGGTTATGGTTTGCGTTAATAGTGGTGTGTAAAGGTTACGGTTTGGGTTAATAGTGGTGTGAAAAGGTTATGGTTTGGGTTAATAGTGGTGTGTAAAGGTTATGGTTTGGGTTAATAGTGGTGTGTAAAGGTTATGGTTTGGGTTAATAGTGGTGTGTAAAGGTTATGGTTTGGGTTAATAGTGGTGTGTAAAGGATATGGTTTGGGTTAATAGTGGTGTGTAAAGGTTATGGTTTGGGTTAATAGTGGTGTAGGCTGTTTTCTTGATGTTGTACCACACGTGGTCTTTTGCTACTCTCCTATTGTTCCACACAGTTTCTTATTGGTGACGTTATCAGGAAGTACTCTGTGGACACCTCTAACAAGCGAGACACGCCAGCTCAATCTACCTCACTATAGGAACACTAACAGACATTTGGACATGTAAGTTATTTAAACTTTTTTAGCTGTTGTTGAGTAAGAGTTTACTCATGTAAAGTTACCTATTTGTGCTTTATGTAAAAAGCAATAGTTACGGATAGCTGCATGTTTTTTGTGTACGTTACATTATTTATATATAGCAGAGAAAATATTTATATTGCAACTTGTCACTATTAATTGCATTTCTTCATCTATATTAAATGTGTTAAAAATATTTAAAACTGCTACTTTGTTGGCAAAATGTGTTTTTATAATGTTTAATTAAACGTTTTATGGGGGATTTTATTAGGTATTTAATGTCTCTGAGTTTTATTAGATGTTGTTCCTGTGGCTTGAGCAATTTAGATGAGTCTGAAAATTACTGTTATAGCATTTGCAGACAAACCAACGGACAGACCCAACTGACTCAACAGTTCATTGTGATTACAAAAATTCATTTTCTGATGAGCGCAATAAGGTTAATGAACGGGGGAAATAAAAAACAATTGTAGTGATCTTTTTATGTGGCAGCTCAGACTGCTTCTGCACATACATTTAGTTGTGAAGTTATTGGATGCAGACAAGATGAATATCCAAAACTTCTAAAAATAACAGTACTGGGATTATATTTAGACATCATATGTGTGCATGTGAGCAGTGTGTGTGTGTGTATGTGAGCACATGTGTAAGTGAATGTGTATATGTGCAGTGTGTGTGTGTGTGTGTGCATGTGAGCACATGTGTATGTAAGTGAATGTGTATATGTGCAGTATGTGTGTGTGCATGTGAGCACATATGTATGTAAGTGAATGTGTATATGTGCAGTATGTGTGTGTGCATTTGAGCACATGTGTAAGTGAATGTGTATATGTGCAGTGTGTGTGTGTGTGTGCATGTAAGTGAATGTGTATATGTGCAGTATGTGTGTGTGCATGTGAGCACATGTGTATGTAAGTGAATGTGTATATGTGCAGTATGTGTGTGTGCATTTGAGCACATGTGTAAGTGAATGTGTATATGTGCAGTGTGTGTGTGTGCATGTTAGCACATGTGTATGTAAGTGAATGTGTATATGTGCATTTTGTTTGTGTGTGCATGTGAGCACATGTGTATGTGTGTGTAAGTGAATGTGTATATGTGCATTGTGTGTGTGTGTGCATGTGAGCACATGTGTATGTAAGTGAATATGTATATGTGCATTGTGTGTGTGTGCGCATGTGAGCACATGTGAATGTGTATAAATGCATTGTGTGTGTGTGTGCATGTGAGCACATGTGAATGTGTATAAGTGCATTGTGAGCACGTGTAAGTGAATGTGTATATGTGCATTGTGTGTGTGCATGTGAGCACATGTGTAAGTGAATGTGTATATGTGCATTGTGTGTGTGTGTGCATGTGAGCACATGTGTAAGTGAATGTGTATATGTGCATTGTGTGTGTGTGTGTGTGTGCAAATGAGCACATGTGTGTGTAAGTGAATGTGTATATGTGCATTGTGTGTGCATGTGAGCACATGTGTGTGTAAGTGAATGTGTATATGTGCATTGTGTGTGCATGTGCATGTGAGCAAATGTGAATGTGTATATGTGCATTGTGTGTGCATGTGAGCACATGTGTGTGTGTATGTGTGTGTAAGTGAATGTGTATTTGTGCATTGTGTGTGCATGTGAGCACATGTGTGTGTGTATGTGTGTGTAAGTGAATGTGTATATGTGCATTGTGTGTGTGTGTGCATGTAAATAAGTGCACTTATTTATGTGTAGCACTTATTTATGTGTAACACTTATTTATGTGTAGCACTTATTTATGTGTAACATTTATGTGTAACACTTATTTATGTGTAGCACCTATTTATGTGTAGCACCTATTTATGTGTTGCACTTATTTATGTGTAGCACTTATTTATGTGTAGCACTTATTTATGTGTAACACTTATTTATGTGTAGCACTTATTTATGTGTAGAACTTATTTATGTGTAGCACTTATTTATGTGTAGCACTTATTTATGTGTAACACTTATTTATGTGTAACACTTATTTATGTGTAGCACTTATTTATGGGTAGCACTTATTTATGTGTAGCACTTATTTATGTGTAGCACTTATTTATGTGTAACACTTATTTATGTGTAGCACTTATTTATGTGTAACACTTATTTATGTGTAGCACCTAATTATGTGTAGCACCTATTTATGTGTTGCACTTATTTATGTGTAGCACTTATTTATGTGTAGCACTTATTTATGTGTAACACTTATTTATGTGTAGCACTTATTTATGTGTAGAACTTATTTATGTGTAGCACTTATTTATGTGTAACACTTATTTATGTGTAACACTTATTTATGTGTAGCACTTATTTATGGGTAGCACTTATTTATGTGTAGCACTTATTTATGTGTAACACTTATTTATGTGTAACACTTATTTATGTGTAGCACTTATTTATGGGTAGCACTTATTTATGTGTAGCACTTATTTATGTGTAGCACTTATTTATGTGTAACACTTATTTATGTGTAACACTTATTTATGTGTAACACTTATTTATGTGTAGCACTTATTTATGTGTAGCACTTATTTATGTGTAACACTTATTTATGTGTAACACTTATTTATGTGTAACACTTATTTATGTGTAGAACTTATTTATGCGTAACACTTATTTATGTGTAACACTTATTTATGTGTAGCACTTATTTATGTGTAACACTTATTTATGTGTAACACTTATTTATGTGTAGCACTTATTTATGTGTAGCACTTATTTATGTGTAACACTTATTTATGTGTAGAACTTATTTATGCGTAACACTTATTTATGTGTAACACTTATTTATGTGTAGCACTTATTTATGTGTAACACTTATTTATGTGTAACACTTATTTATGTGTAGCACTTATTTATGTGTAGCACTTATTTATGTGTAGCACTTATTTATGTGTAGCACTTATTTATGTGTAGCACTTATTTATGTGTAGCACTTATGTATGTGTAGCACTTATTTATGTGTAACACGTATTTATGTGTAGCACTTATTTATGTGTAACAATTATTTATGTGTAACACTTATTTATGTGTAGCACTTATGTGTAACACTTATGTGTAGCACTTATTTATGTGTAGCACTTATTTATGTGTAGCACTTATTTATGTGAGGTTATAAGTACAGTAAGGCAGATAAGTAGTATTACAGATACATTATAGAAATACTGGACCTATTGTAGGACAACCTCACATTTTCCACTTTTTAACCAAAGAATAATATAAATCAAATGAATATAGACCTGTAGTAATGTACATTAAACATGTGATAGAAATAGTATAGACAACAGGATACTCTTCATATGGACCCAAGGTGATACAATATATAAACAACATACTGTGGCTCGAAAGAAAAAAGAGCTGAAACGTGTAAACAAAAACACATCTGAGCCACCTAAATCTGGGTAACTAGTTGGGGGGTTATTTCAATGAGCGGTATGTTTCGAGGGAAACCGCGCTATAGGACCCTAAACACCATCCCCTAGTGTCAGATTTCAATATGGGGGGGGGAGATTGATCTTATAGCATAACAAGGATGCACCTGAATTCTCTGGTGACATTAAGAACCTTTTTCAGCCCATTATAGCATATCCAAATGTATCATCAGTTATGTAAAATTTCAACCTTCAATTGGTCAACTGCTGCTGGCATTACGAATAGCTGGCAATCTACCCTAATGCTATTATAAATTGAAGAGTTAAAATATACAGTAAAGAAAGGATACACAATATGAAATAAATATTAGAGGATGAGAGACATATTCCAAATCAAAATAGCTCTGTTGTAATGGTGCACCTATTTCCGTAACAGCAAAGTATAGCATGGACTACATTAGTACTGCATAAACATACATATATCGGTATAAGAAATGAGAAATCTTATTGGCTGGGTGTGGGCCCTACACCAAACAACAGATAAACCATATAAAAACACAAGTGCCCATGACTAAAGGGAGAATAATATAATAGGCTTTGCAGGTTTTAATACCCAACTAAGAGTATAAATAAATAAGGTACACTTAGTATTTAACTGCTTGGGGTACACAATCAAACTTCTTTCATCTGTATTTTGACATGTTGAGAAAATGGGCGTATTAAAGTAGTGTTGTTGTCAGCAGGTAAGCATCCTTTATGATAATATAGCTAGGGATATGAAGAAACATTAAGTTGGGCATACATAGAAAAAAGTGTAGGAGAAAGATAAATGACCAATCTTTAGAGCTAAGCTTTAGATTAAGTTATGCTTAACGTAACCATACAACAATGCTGGAAAACATTAATTGGCTATTATATGAGCTTTGTGCACTAACCCAGTACCTGACCTGTCTTAGACATTATACATAATAAACAAATATAAATGTATAACTATTGGCCAGCAATAGGAGAAGTCGCAGGTCTGTGCAGCTCTGCATATAAACCTTCAAAAAGTAGTCACAAAGCCGTTATTTGCAGGTGAAATTGCCTGAATTCCAACCCCTGAGCGCTAGTGGAGGTGTTAAACCCTTTTAAAATAACAACTGAAAGGTTTTGAGCAGGATCGTCGAGGGCCGGATCATCAGTACCGGAGGAAAAGCAGGAAAGACCACGGCTGGGGCCTACTCTGGACCTCGACGCGGATCCAGAAATAGAGAAAAAAAAGGGGAAAATACTAGCAGCCATCTTAGACTTACAAGCTCTCAGGGGCATCAGCCGGAAGATCAGCCGGTAGGGATCCGCTACTTTTATTGCAGAAGTCACACGCTGCCGAAAAGGATCCCACATCCCCCTGAAACAGCATAACTGTGCCGCTCCGGAGGGTCGGGGCTCCGCTCCGGAGAGGCACAGCAGACTCCAAGGCACAGGGTGAAGTGGAATTGTCAGCACTTGCTCTTGCCCAGAAGTATCAGAAAACAGAGGCCTACTGACCAGCATCGGGCGCGGACGCGCCCGCGGCCTCCCACGACTCAAAAGCCACAGACACAGCCGCAGCACCCGATAAGGCTACTACCCCCTGGGGAAGTACAGGGAAGAGTACAAGCAAGACAGTTACCGCAAGTAAGAGATCAGGGGAGGTAGTGGCGCGAATCTCCGCCATTCTGTTTCTGCGCAGCCTGCAGGCACACCAAGATAGGCCCAACTGAGGGATTCAGAACAGAAGGCTACTAACAGAAACAGGAGTACTGAGAGGGGTAAGCACAACAATCAAAGCCCCAGACTATCACAATTCAGGCCTAATCTTTTATAATAGATCCCGGACATATAGAGTCACTACATAGGCCCGCCAAAATTATATAGCCGATTACACACATACGCAATATTAGCACTGTCACTTCAGAATCATAAACACTACGCCTCAGATACAACTGACAGTAAAGAGGCAATTTTTTCAAGGATCTCTACAGCTAACCTTACAATCCCCTTTCAGAGAACAAAATAGGGTAATAATCACTGACACACGGAAAGCATAGTACTCCTCAGTAACTCATACCAATGTGAGTACCGGTCCAAACACTCCTAAATAGTCTCCTTACAAGACTCCAATAAGACCAAATCCTCTACCTGGGTTGTTGCTAATAATACTGATAACCTGGGAACATTCGAAGAGGATTAACAGGAGCCTGCAAGTCACCAGACAAGAGAGACTTTACACTAGCATCATATTCCTCCTTTTATAAGCTAAATGTGAAATTGATGAGAAATTGGGTAGCTACGAGGCCTGAACTTTGAACACAACTAGCCATCAAGTATGGGGTAATAAGAGTTATGAACAAAAATCCTTAAATAGCACATAGAGATCCTGAGAATAAACTAGCACAAGAATTGTATAAAAAAGCTGCATTACAAGGAAGACTCCATACAAGATTTCTCTTCCCACTCCCTGAACGCCCCAAGATGAAAAATAAATCACAAACAGTAAAGGAGTGCATTTCAAGATCTCAATCAAAACACAAAGGCTTAGATAAAAGCATCTCTAACCCTGCATCTAGCCCACAAGCACAGAGCTCAGAAACATCTGAAGGAGCCAGAACAGAAGAACCTAACAAAGAGCTTCTACAGCAGATTAAATCTCTATTTCAAGAAGAATTCAAGACAGCCCTATCAGAAATAAAACAAGACCTTAGGGAAATAGGTGAGAGAACTGCTGAATTGGAGGAAAAATTGGACAATGTGACTGAGGAAATTCCTATATTGAGAGACTCCATCCAAGATAATTCGGCATACATTAGTAGGCTTGAAGAACAGATAGAGGATCTAGAAAATAGATCAAGAAGGTCTAACTTGAGAATCCGGAACCTCCCAGAGACTTATTGTCATGAGCGCTTCCGTTCATCGCCGTGTCGCCGCGGCTCCCGGAACTCCTCTGTGTCTCTGACGTCATGTTGCTTAGCAACATGACGCTTTCTCTCACACCCCTCTGATGACGGTTACGCTCCTGCCCTTTAAATCTCGGCGGGAGATCTGAATCTGGGCCCGTTTGTTTGTTTCCTGGATTGTGAGTACCATATCAGTTTTGTTCTTCTGTGTACCGACTTCTGCCTGCCTGACCAAGCCTCTTGCCTAATCCCTACTTGCTGATATTTGGACATTGACTTCTGCCTGCCTGACCTTGCCTGTAGCTATTACCCTTTTGCTGATACTTGGATGCCGACTTCTGCTTGCCTGACCCTGTCTTTTGCCTATACCTTTTGCTGATATTTGGATGCCGACTTCTGCCTGCCTGACCTTGCTTTGGCCTTTACCTTTAAACCTATTCTTTGTTAAACAAGACCTGCTTAAAGGGACATTTTACTTTTACAAGCTGCAAAAGAGAACTTTGCCTTTCTGTTTGTTATACACCTGCTTAAAAGGGACATTTACTTTTACAAGCTGCAAAAGAGAACTTTGCCTTTCTGTTTGTTATACACCTGCTTAAAAGGGACATTTACTTTTACAAGCTGCAAAAGAGAACTTTGCCTTTCTGTTTGTTATAAACCTGCTTTAAGGGACATTATACTTTTACAAGCTGCAAAAGAGAACTTTTCCTTTGTTTTACAAGCCTGCTAAAGAGGACCTTTTTCAGAAGCTTCAAGTAAGAGCATTTCCTTTTTGTTCTTTGTACTACTTAAAGGGACGTTTTAACCTTTGTGGCTTTCCTGCATTCTGGAACAATATTCATTTTTGTTATCTTCTAATCTGCTTCCTGAGTGGGTCACGTCCTGGATATTTCTCAGTGTGTTAGCGTGTGCTTTCAATTCACGCTAGCAGTTGGGTTACATCCCGGATTGATTCCAGAGCGGCTGACATTACAAACGGGCCATAAAAATGGACCCCACTGAATTATCTATGGCCGTGGCTCACCAGGGACAGCTCTTGGGTTCTCATGCCACTCACTTGCAGTCTCTGGACACTAAACTTGATCAAATTACTGCTCTATTACAAAATTTGGTTGCTACCGCACCTCCCAATCCTAATCCCAATCCAAATCCGATTGAGGCATTACCTCCTCCGATTCCTAACAATCAGTCTCAGGTACAACTAAGTCCCAGGATTCCTCTTCCGGATAAATATGATGGGAATCCTGAAGAATGTAGAGGCTTTTTGAATCAATGCCGTCTTCATTTCCGAAATAGCCCTACTCTCTTTGCTACTGCCTCTTCTAGAATCACGTTTCTTATTTCCTTAATGAAAGGAAAAGCCTTGGCTTGGGTGTCACCTTTGCTAGAAAAGAATGATCCTATACTGTTGGATGTTGATACATTTCTATCTACATTCTCAAACGTATTCGATAAACCTGGAAGGTCATCCGCTGCTGAAGCAACTCTCCTGGATTTACGTCAAGGAAATCAACCAGTCTCTCAATATGCAATTGAGTTCCGCACCCTTGCCTCTGAAACCACTTGGAATCAGGGAGCACTCAGAGCCGCTTTCCGTAAAGGACTTTCTGAGCGTCTCAAGGATGAATTGGTGTATCGTGAACTTCCAGAGTCCTTAGAAGCCTTAATAAATCTCTGTATCAGTCTCGACGCCAGGTTTCGTGAACGCCAACAAGAAAAGGATAGAACACAGAGGACTTCCACTCGAACTCCTTTTCGTTTAGCTCCTCGTTTTTCTAATCCAGTCACTCCAGCCTCTCCTACTACTGATCAGGCTGAACCCATGGAAGTAGGAAGTATAAAATTAACTGAGACTGAACGCTTAAGAAAACGGACTCTTGGCTTATGTCTGTACTGTGGCCTTAAAGGACATTTATTAAGGGATTGTCCTACTAGGCCAGTAAAAGCCAGGGCTTAACTCTAGTCCAGGGAACTGAGTTAAGCCAAAATAGTGGTCATTCCCTATACAAGAAACTCTTTGTTCCAGTAACTCTTCTAATTGGACATAAGAAGATCTATACCCAAGCTCTAATTGATTCTGGTGCTGGAGGTGTGTTCATTGACTCTACATTTGTTTCTACTCATTCTATACCCTTACTAAAGAAGGAGTATTCCATTTCAGTCTCTACGGTCAGTGGAGATCCTTTGGGTTCTGGATACATTCAGTTTTCTACTCAACCCTTAATCCTCACCGTAGGAATACTTCATTCTGAGACAATTTGTTTCGATGTCATTCCCACTCCGCAATTTCCCATTATCTTGGGATTACCCTGGCTCCAGATTCACAATCCCATTTTTTCTTGGACTTTCGGTGAACTCACTTCCTGGGGATCTACATGCCAGACTAAATGTCTTCAAAAGATTACTAAGTTACCACTCACTATTGCTCTCACAGTTGAAACTCCGGAATCCTTACCTATGCATTACCATGACTTTGTGGATGTCTTCTCCAAAAAAGAAGCGGAACGTCTTCCTCCTCATCGCCCTTTTGATTGTCCCATTGACCTCCTTCCTGGGGCTGCCTATCCTCGAGGCAAGACATATCCACTTTCTAAACCAGAAAACATGGCTCTGGAAGAATATATAAAAGACAATCTGGCTAGAGGATTTATTCGACCCTCCTCTTCCCCTGTAGGGGCTGGTTTCTTTTTTGTGGGAAAAAAGGATGGCGGATTAAGACCCTGTATTGATTATCGTGGATTGAATCAGATTACCATCAAGAACAGTTATCCTCTGCCCCTTATTCCTGAACTTTTTACTTATCTTCAGGGAGCCACCATTTTCACCAAACTCGACCTACGTGGTGCATACAACTTGATCCGTATACGCAAAGGAGATGAGTGGAAGACTGCCTTTAACACTCGATTTGGGCATTATGAATATTTGGTCATGCCCTTCGGGCTATGCAATGCTCCGGCGGTTTTCCAGCATTTTGTAAATGAGATCTTTCGTGATTTTTTGAATATTTTTGTTATCATATACCTGGACGACATCTTAATTTTTTCTCAGAACCACCAAGATCATGTGCACCACGTCAAGAAAGTACTTCAACGTCTAAGGCCTCGCTTCCATTGAGTCGTTAAAAATGGAGCCGTAAGCTACCGAAGCGGACGACAGCTAAAGGTAATTTACGGCTCCATTTTAGTACCAGGTTTCCATTGAAAAGATTAGCGTGTTGCGCGCAGTCGCTCTTTTCGGCCGTACGTAAGTTTGCGTTGCCAACCGATGTCGGATTTGTCGAAAAGCGCGCCATAACAAGTGCATTGCCATGGTAACCCGACCTCTGTCTATAAGAATAACGGTTTGCGCCTGCGCTCTTTACCTGTGATCGCCTCTAGAGAGAAAGACACGGGAGCTAGTTGCGTTGGTAGGAGTTTTGGGTTTTTGAGAGTTGTTTGAGAGTTAGTGGAGAGTTTGATATTTGATTTCCATATATTCTTATTGTAGGCCTCATATAATATTAGGAACACACACACACACATCCATACATTAGTTAATTAACACACATTAGTTTATACACACACATACACACTTTTATTTCATACAAACACATTCACATTTGTTTTTTTCATTAACCCCCATATCCCCATCTTCCTTTATTACTCCTTTCATTAATCCCCTTATTCCACTTCCCATCCCCCCTTTGACTACCCTTCCCTTCCTCACTATATAACTTGTTTTTTTATATATACATTTTGCCCATCCTATTTTTTTTTTTTTAACATCCCATATTTTTGGTTTCATTTGACTATATAGCTCACCCCTTTCTTAATTTGCATCCCTTATTATTTTTCTATAATTTTGTTCTAATCCTCCTTAGTTTTTCCTTTTTCATTTACATCCCTTTGTTTATTTTCACCCCCACATTTTATTTTTATTTTGAGGGATATAGAATAGAGATAGTTAGGGTCTAGATAGGTTAGGTAGTTAGTTTTGGGGCTATTTAATATAGGGTTTAGTTAGGTGACTTAGTGTAGTTAGGTAAGCTAGGGACTTTAGTGTTAGGTTAGAGTTAGGGAGGAAGGAGAAAGGGATGGATAGGCCTAGTGGAGTTGGGAAGGGGGTGGCTAGGGGGAGGGCAGTGGTGAGGGTGGATAGAGGGAGGGGGAGGGGGGAAGTAGGGAGTAGTATGGGCAGGAATAGGGGCCGAGGTTTGGGTGGAGGATTTGTCCTTCCTCAAACCCTGGCAGAGGAGGGAAGGAGAGAGGGTGGAAGAGGAATGGAGGTGGGAGGAGTGAGGAGGAGTCAGCCTCAGCTAGGCACAAAAAGAAAAGGGAAAGTGGGGCAGACTGTGGCAACTGGGGGTGGGGCTGGTGGTAGCCTGTCACAGCCTGCAGGGACAGAGGAGGTAGAGAGGGCTGGTCCCCAGTCACAGGAGGGAGAGTCTGTGTCTGCTGGCCCTTCAGGTGTGAAGGGCAGGCTTAGAGAGGAGAGGTACTCTGAGGAGGAGAAGGAGGCTCTTGTTGAGGCATACTTGGAGAGGGCAGCTCAGCTGGAGAACCCTAACCTGAGGCCGGCTGTCCGGAATAAGCTGTGGGAGGAGATTCGAGTGGCAGTCAGCTGCTTAGGACGTAATCGTTCTATTGCCAGCATTAAACACCGCTATCATGACTGCAGGAGGGAAACCAAAGCTAAGCTGGCACAGCAGGCCAAATATGCACGTGGGACAGGTGGTGGTCCTAGCAAGAGGATACACCTAAGGTCATGGGAGGAGATGATGGCCAATGTCATCTCAGATGAATCTGTCCTAGGATGTAAGGGGACAATGGACACATCAGTGCCAGCTGAAGAGGTCCATGAAGGTGAATATTAAATATCATATGTAATAAATGTTTTATTTCTAACAAATATATGTTAACATCAGAAATATATATCGGCTTTGTTTTTTAAAATATAAATGTAATCATACACATGTGTAATACAGAATATAGAATGTTCATATATTATATATGTTTAGTAATCAATTGTGTTCAAGCATCAGTGGAAAACATACCTAGGTAGGATTAGTACAAGTAATGTTTTACATGGTTCAAAGTCTAATTTGCACAGTAACTTAAAGTGATAGTAAACCCAATTTTTTTATTTCATGATTCAGATAGAGCAGCAATTTTAAGCAACTCTCTAATGTACTACTATTATAGATATTTCTTTGTTCTCTTGGTATCTTTTTCTGAAAAAGTAGGAATGTAAGCTATGGAGACTTTGCATTTTTTGTTCAGAACCCTGGCTAGCGCTCGTGATTGGTGGCTACATTTAGCCACCCAATAAGCAACAGCAACCCAGGTTCTGAAACAAATATTGTCTGGCTCTTAAGCTTTACATTCTTGCTTCTCAAATAAAGATACCAAGAGAAGGAAGAAAATATGATAATAGGAGTAAAATATTAAATGTTGACTAAATTTGCATGCTCTGTCTGAATCATGAAAGTTTAATTTGTACTTCATTGCCCCTTTAATGGCATCTTAACATAGTTGTAGTGGATATATTCATCCTGATTTCTGGAGTGGCTATCTGCTCAAACAAGCAAGGGTATAGATTTAAATTCTTTCTATCTATATCATATATATGGACTATGTGTAATACAAAGAGTCGCTTAGAGGCACAATCTTTAAATATACACCTCTGGTTAAATATGTTTAAGTTCATACAGAAATTATATATATATATATATATATATATATATATATATATATATATATATATATATATATATATATATATATATATATATATATATATAAAACTATATCTATAAAATTGATTTTCAAATGTTAGATGTTTCATCAGATTAATTTATAATTACAATTTATTTTTCAGAATTGGAACATGAGTATGAGTCCTCAACAAGACCGGAGGCCAGTGATGTTCCGGAATTCAGTGAGGAGGAGGAGGGGGATGTTATTGAAGCTGGATACTCCTACCTCAGCATACTTGAAGGAGATGAGCAACAGCCACTGGCCTATGAGGTTGAAAATGTTCCTGGCCCATCCCCATATTCATCTGGGAGGACATATCATCAGATGCAGCCTCCACCACCACAGCATTATCAGATGCATCCTCCACCACAGCATTATCAGATGCATCCTCCAACGCAGCATTATCAGATGCATCCTCCAACGCAGCATTATCAGATGCATCCTCCAACGCAGCATTATCAGATGCATCCTCCAACGCAGCATTATCAGATGCATCCTCCACCACCACAGCATCGGCAGATGCCTCCTTCATCACCACAGCATCAGCAGATGCATCCTCCACCACCACAGCATCAGCAGATGCATCCTCCATCACCACAGCATCAGCAGATGCATCCTCCATCACCACAGCATCAGCAGATGCATCCTCCACCGCAGCATATGTACTATATGCCACCTCAACAACACATTCAGCACCCTCCCATGGCACAACAAATGCCGCCACCACTACCACCACCACAACAATCACCACCACCCCCCACCAATGTCTGTCCTCAATTGGATATTGAGCCACCCACACAGTCCCCAAGACTGAGTGACGACAACCTCACACAGAGCCAGGAATATGTGCCGGAGACACCTATACAGCCACAAGTGCCCCCCATGGAATCCAATATCCCCGCGCAGTCCCAGCAGGATGCTCTACTGAGGCTCATTCACAGGGAGCTTAGACTTACTAGGCTCCAGCAGCAGCAGGATTTCAGGAGGCTACAGAGCCAGATGGACATACATAATGCTGCACTCGTCCGCCTGGCAGAGGCAGTGGAGAGGGTTGCAGATAGGCCGCAAACTCCCTCCTCACTCGCATCCTCCGTTATCTCCCTGCAGGACCCTGAATCACATCTTTTAGCCTCCCAGCCAGCTGGTGTGCGTCGCCCAAGACGCCACACTTCCATCCCAAGTACCTCTCCTCCAAAGGCCAAATCCCGCCGCAAGCATTAAGAAGTATTTTTCTTTTTAAATTCTTTCAAGATATATAATATCTAATTTTTTTTATGAAGCACTTTCTTAAGTGTGATTTCCATCTCATAAATATGCATATATTTTTCTAATCAAAATTAGAAAATATATTTCAAAATTGTTTTAATAGCTGTTTATTTTCAAAAACATTAACAGCTTTATTCATTTTTATTTCACATGATGTCAATTAATATGCAGGTGTAAATTGTTGATAAATGTATGTGTCCTTTTATTGAGGATATTATGCCGTTTAAGAATACTTGGGGATACGTGTCTGAAATTTATACAGTATATGCTATCTAACATTGGTCAACGTGACATGTGTAAATGTTATGATTTATATTCCACAAGCATATGTTGTTTGCTCCTTCAGATGAAGCTAATAAGGCTTATACAGTTATAGAAGAGTTGAAAAGTAAATATTCCTTCCTGTTGATATGGCCAAATACCTTGCATTCATTATAGTCCTATGTGGAATGTAATATCTGAAATATATACCTATCATGACTAACGCACTCCTTTTTGTCAAGATTATTATTCAATATTTAGAATAATTAGATAAATGTATCTTTATGATATTTAAGCACTGGTGTATACACAACATATATGTGATTGCCATGATATAGAGGTGATTAATACATTTTAATTGACATCATATGAACAGACACAGACTCTCCCTGGGACCAATGCACAATGCACTTTTAAATTGTTTCAATAACTCCATGTTAAAGACAATACTTCATATCTCTTGAAGTATGTCATATTAAGCACTTATGTATTTTGGTTAATAGTCTAAATATTGCAAATGTATTATCTGCTTTAGCAGACATGACATTACATATATTTTATAAATATTAGTACTATGACACATTATAACTTTAATGTGTCATCGTTTTGTATTGAATAAATATGATTTTCACATTGAAAATTACATTTGAATGAGGGTAAATCTGTAATAATAAAACTCATCTTCATGATAAACAACTTATTTCGTTTGAATTATTTTTCTATATGTATTGAGATTATATATAGCATCCCTGGGCAAAGGTTTCATTTTGAATAGGTAGATATTTTATTTATTTTTATAATATTTTACCAGGAAAGATACATTGAGATTTCTATGGTTTTCAAGTATGTCCTGGGTCCACAAAACATTGCATTGATACAATGGGTACAATAAAATAAAAAAAAATTATAATACACCATATATGCACAAAAATTTAACATAGAACCGGTAGGAAATATATAATCAACAATGACAGGTGCATTCTGTTTTGAGATATGTAGAGAGGGATCTCTTAAAGGATATTAGGCATGGGGAAGGTTTGAAAGTGTGCGGGAGGTCGTTCCATAATTGTGGTGCTTGCATATATTTTTATATGCACATACATATTGAAATTTCTATGACAACATGGGTGCAAATATTCCTATACATAGGACCAATAAATGTAGCATATATAATGTTATTTGTACATTGAAACACTCATAATATTTTTGTGATTTGCTATTTCAATGAGAAACAGGCCTCAAAAAGCTCTTTTTTCCTCCTTTACACCTAGTTGAGCTGGGGGTAATATTTCTCAATGTATCGACAGCCTCCGACAGTGTATTAACGGTTAGCGCTTTCAATGGAAACCTGGTATAATTTATCGATTAACGGCTTCTATTACTTTCTATGGGACGCGAAAATCTTTTCGGCAGCCGAAGTCCGGCAGCCGATATTGAGGTATAACGCGCCATTGGAAACAGTCGTTAAACGCTATTGCTTTCGACAGCATATTTAACGGTTTGCGAGTGCACGCAAACTGAATTACGACTCAATGGAAGCGAGGCCTAAGAGAATTCCATCTGTTTGCTAAACTGGAGAAATGTTCTTTCCATCAAAAATCCATACCCTTTCTGGGTTATGTAATATCGGCATCTGGATTCGAAATGGACCCTACTAAACTTTCTGCCATTTTGGATTGGCCTAGACCTGATTCTTTGAAGGCTTTACAACGTTTCCTAGGCTTCGCCAATTATTACAGAAAGTTCATCAAGAATTTTGCTACTATTACTTCTCCTCTTACTTCTCTCACAAGAAAAGGACAAAACTGTAAAGTATGGCCGTCTGAGGCTATAGAAGCTTTTGAATCTCTCAAAGAAGCTTTTTCCTCAGCTCCTATCCTTCGTCATCCAAATCCTGAGTTTCAATTTATTCTGGAGGTGGATGCTTCCTCTGTTGCTGCTGGAGCGGTTCTGTCTCAACGAATACCAGAGACTGGAAGGATTCATCCTGTTGCTTTTTTCTCTAAAAAATTCACTCCTTCCGAATTTAACTATGACGTAGGGAATAAAGAGTTGCTTGCCATCAAGATGGCATTGGATGAATGGAGACATTGGCTGGAAGGTACTTCTTTGCCATTTACTATACTTACTGATCATAAGAACCTTCTGTATCTCCAAACAGCCAAACGACTAAATTCCAGGCAAGCACGCTGGTCCTTATTTTTCTCTCGGTTTCACTATAATTTGTCTTACATACCTGGTTCAAAAAATATTAAAGCAGACGCACTTTCCAGACAATTTCAAGATACCCCAGTTCCTGAGTCTGGTACCATTCTCCAACCTCATGAAGTCATTGCCCAGTTAACAACTTCTTGGTTACAAGAATTACAGTCCGCTCAAGAGCATCTTCCTTTGTCCTGTAAACCTCCCAATGGTTTACTCTTTGTTCCTGAACGCCTTCGTTCCAAGATTTTATTTTGGGCTCATGATAGTCCCCTTTCTGGACATCCTGGCATCAGTATTACCACTCGAAACCTCAAACAACATGTCTGGTGGCCTACACTCTCTCAAGATGTGAAGGATTACGTCTCAGTATGCACACAATGTGCCATGAACAAAACTCCACGCCAACTTCCTTCAGGATTACTCCAACCATTGCCTATACCTCACCAGCCTTGGACTCATGTATCCATGGACTTTATTACCGATCTTCCCTTGTCCACTGGGAACAATACTATCTGGGTGGTGGTCGACAGGTTCACTAAGACGGCTCATTTTGTACCCTTGCCAGGATTACCATCTGCCAAAAGACTCTCTGAACTTTTTATTCTACATATTGTAAGAATCCATGGATTTCCTCTAGATATTGTTTCAGATAGAGGGGTACAATTCGTTTCTCGATTTTGGAGGTCACTTTGTAAACATTTTGGTACTACTATATCTCTCTCTACTTCTCACCACCCACAATCGAATGGTCAGACTGAAAGAGTAAACCAGTGTCTTGAAACATATCTTAGACATTATGTGGATCATTATCATTCTAACTGGACTTCTTACCTTCCTTTGGCTGAATTGGCCCATAATGCCCGGTACAATTCCTCCCTTCAGACTTCTCCTTTTCATGCAGCTTACGGATATCAGCCTAGGACATTCCCTTTGCATACTTCCTCCACAGTGAATCCTGCTTCTGATCTTACAGCCCGAAGATTAACTCGACATTGGCAGAAGATACATCGTATTCTTTCTGTAACTTCTAGACGTTACAAGTTCTTTTCGGATCTTCGACGGAAAAAGGCTCCCAAATATCGCCCTGGTGATAAAGTTTGGATTTCCTCTCGATTTCTTCGCCTGAAACAACCTTCTAACAAATTGGGACCACGATATGTGGGTCCTTTCCGAATACTGGGTCAGGTATGTTCCACTGCTTTTCGGGTAGCTTTACCCAAGTCTCTCAAAGTCCATCCGGTATTCCATGTTTCTCTTTTAAAACCTGTGATGATTAACAGGTATTCTAAGCCTTTTTCTAAACCTCCACCGTTATTGGTGCATGGACATCCTGAGTTTGAGATCAGCCATATTCTAGATTCCAAATTGCGGGGCAAGAAATTGTATTATCTCATTTATTGGAAGGGTTATCCAGTCACGGAACGTTCTTGGGAACCTGCTCATCAAGTAAATGCTCCTATATTGGTCAAGACCTTCCACAAGACTCATCCTGATAGACCTGGTCCTGTCCCCCGGAGGGGTCCTTGAGGAGGGGGTGCTGTCATGAGCGCTTCCGTTCATCGCCGTGTCGCCGCGGCTCCCGGAACTCCTCTGTGTCTCTGACGTCATGTTGCTTAGCAACATGACGCTTTCTCTCACACCCCTCTGATGACGGTTACGCTCCTGCCCTTTAAATCTCGGCGGGAGATCTGAATCTGGGCCTGTTTGTTTGTTTCCTGGATTGTGAGTACCATATCAGTTTTGTTCTTCTGTGTACCGACTTCTGCCTGCCTGACCAAGCCTCTTGCCTAATCCCTACTTGCTGATATTTGGACATTGACTTCTGCCTGCCTGACCTTGCCTGTAGCTATTACCCTTTTGCTGATACTTGGATGCCGACTTCTGCTTGCCTGACCCTGTCTTTTGCCTATACCTTTTGCTGATATTTGGATGCCGACTTCTGCCTGCCTGACCTTGCTTTGGCCTTTACCTTTAAACCTATTCTTTGTTAAACAAGACCTGCTTAAAGGGACATTTTACTTTTACAAGCTGCAAAAGAGAACTTTGCCTTTCTGTTTGTTATACACCTGCTTAAAAGGGACATTTACTTTTACAAGCTGCAAAAGAGAACTTTGCCTTTCTGTTTGTTATACACCTGCTTAAAAGGGACATTTACTTTTACAAGCTGCAAAAGAGAACTTTGCCTTTCTGTTTGTTATAAACCTGCTTTAAGGGACATTATACTTTTACAAGCTGCAAAAGAGAACTTTTCCTTTGTTTTACAAGCCTGCTAAAGAGGACCTTTTTCAGAAGCTTCAAGTAAGAGCATTTCCTTTTTGTTCTTTGTACTACTTAAAGGGACGTTTTAACCTTTGTGGCTTTCCTGCATTCTGGAACAATATTCATTTTTGTTATCTTCTAATCTGCTTCCTGAGTGGGTCACGTCCTGGATATTTCTCAGTGTGTTAGCGTGTGCTTTCAATTCACGCTAGCAGTTGGGTTACATCCCGGATTGATTCCAGAGCGGCTGACACTTATAAGAATCTAGAGGAAACCATTACTGAACTGTTCACACAACTAGTCCCAGATACTGACCCAACTACTCTCCTAATGGACAGGGTACATAGGGCCCTCACAAGACCTCAACAAAATGCAAACAGAGACATAATCCTAAAAATGCACTATTACCATGTCAAAGAAAGAATCCTAAAAGCAGCCAGAGATAAAAAAATGCATAGAATTTGAAGGGCACAACATTCAAATATTCACAGATCTTGCCCCTATCACACTCCGAAAAAGAAGGGATATGAAGCCAATCACTGCAGCCCTAATGAAGGAACACATAAAATATAGGTGGAATTTTCCTTTCAAACTGGTTTTCTCATATCAGAATGGAAGCTACAGCTGCAATAACCTGGAGGAAGGGAGGGCTCTGCTTCACCGTCTTCAAATCCAAGCTGACATACCATCAACTTCTACTGGATCTTAACCACCAAGAAAATCTTTCCAGAAGGAATGGATACCAGTAGGAAGAAGTGGTAAAGCAAAAAAACAAAGAATTAATACCAGACAGGACACTGGCGAAGCTGACTCGGATGAGACTGAGAACACTTTGCCCTGAGAGCTAAGTAGAATATAATACTCTGAGTGTTATAAGACTAATTCACTTTAAACAGAAACAGTTTCACTAAGATGGGCCATGCCCAATGTGGACCATTATGTTATCTTCTCTTTCTTATTAAGGTTCAGTATTATTGTGTTCCCTCTCTTTCTTGTTTAGTTACACTCAAGTTCAGTTACCTAGGAGTCACACTTGTTATATAACCCTTACCCTTGAGAGGTACTGCTCACGCACTAACACTCTATCTACCTCAACCAACCTTAGGCGCTTTGAAGCTTTTCGCCTGGTAGGCAGAATGAGATATACCTAGCCTCCTAGAGGGTTCCTTACATTGTACTCCCTATATCCCCCATAAAGAGGGATTAATGATGTTTATTCCAGCTACATATCATCTCAGGATCTCCCCCCCCATCCTTACCCTCCCCATCCACCCCTACACCCCTCCCTAACTCCCCCCCCCCTGATATTTTTATCCCTATACTCAAAGGTAAGCTAAATTTAGGTTCGGGTTTCGATGCTGCCTAAATGTTATTGTTTTTTCAACTCACTCACACACTGTTATTTCCAATGTTGATTTCTAATATACTATTGTTATATCTTTGGTCATTTTTCTTTTGGTTACTCCATGTCACCTATGAGGTGGTTTATACACCGTTCACTACAAAAACATTAACTGCTGACAAAATACCTGTTAGACTAAACTTGCTTCTTAACTCTTATAAAGGTCTGATATGCTTTTCAGCTGCGGGAACTGGGATTGGCCTGGTCTGTGGGGCCCCCCTCAGATGGGAGAAGTCCTGACCCAACCTCAAGAGATGTACAGGTACCACACTATGGTAGTCCCCCCTAAACAGCTTCCATGTCTATAAAAATAATTTTGCATAATGTCAGTGGTTTAAACTCAGACATCAAAAGAAAAAAAGCAATTTTAGAATATAAAGCCATGAACGCCAAGATAGTGATGCTACAGGAAACACATTTTACGTCCATGTCTACCCCCAAATACTGGGACAAGGTATACCCCACACAATTTCACGCCATTGGCCCAAAAAAGAAATGTGGAGTTTCAGTGCTAATCCATTCATCCCTAAACTTTCATGAGGAATCTATAATAAGAGATAGAGAAGGTAGATACATCATAATACAGAGTTCTATTCATAACACCCCAATTCTGCTGGTGAATGTGTATGCTCCCAACGAGCTACAATCCAATTTTATCTCTAAGCTTAGCAAACACTTAACATTGTGGAAAAAATACAAAACCATAATAGGAGGTGACTTCAACCTCACCATGAATGATAAAATTGACAGATCCTCACAAGCATCCACACCTACTAACTCAACCATAAAATCAAGTAGAATACTGCTCGACTTCTCCCTCGACCACAACCTGACAGAGATAGTTGGCGCGATGAATCAAGGGGTACATGACTACACATATTACTCCCCCATGCACGCATCACAATCTAGAATAGATTACATTTTTGTAAGCCAAATCCTGGTCCCCCTAATAGTCAATACAACCATTACTAACTGCTCTTGGTCAGACCACTCTATAGTGGAAACTACGATGGCGGGACTAGTTAACCCACAAAGAACGAAATCCTGGACACTCAATGCATCACTACTAAGGGAGGGCCCAACTTTAGATTTGATTAAGAAACAAATTGCTGAATTCATTGAAATTAACAATAACTCTACTAACAATCCAGCCCTAGAATAGGGGGCACTGAAAGCCTACACACGAGGTCTACTCATATCCGAATCTAGCAAACAAAAAAAGCAAAGGGAGGCTAGACTGCTAAGTTTAAAATTAGAGACTAATAGACTTAGGTCACAACTTGGACACAATCCTTCACGTACACTAATTACCCAACTTAAAATCAAAAACACAGAATTAGATTCACTCTTAAATTCAGAGGCCGTCAGATCAATAAGAGTAGTTGACACACAATACTATATTTATGGGAACAAGCCGGACCGGATGCTGGCAAACAAATTGAAGGAAATTGTCAGGGCCACAACCGTCCCACAAATACAATCCCCAGATAACAAGATCACTAATGACCCTCAAGATATTGCTAACTTATTTGCAGACTATTATAAGAAATTGTATAACATCCCTAACCCACATAAAGGCAAAAATAAAACACCAGACTTAATATCGTTTCTCGGAGATAGTAAACTACCAACACTAACAGAAGAGGAATTGGACTCCTTAAATCTCCCCATAACACCAGAAGAAATAAAACTTAGTATCAAAAATCTTAAAGGATCTAAAGCCCCAGGCCCTGACGGTTACCCTGGCATTTTTTACAAAACACTACAACCATTGTTAGTACCACAATTAGTTAAAGTATTCAACGCTATGATGCAGGGCAAGGAAATACCAAAAGAAATGTTGATGGCCAGAATTTCAGTGATCCCAAAACCAGGCAAGAGCAAACATCACTGCCAAAATTATAGGCCCATCTCCCTGATTAATCAGGATATCAAACTATTTACCAAAATCTTAGAAAATCGTCTAAACCCACTTCTTCTTAAATTAATTCACCCAGATCATGTAGGATTTATTTCTCAAAGGGAAGCCCCAGATAACACGAGAAAAATTGTAGACCTTATTAATGTAGCCACTGTAGGACGGGTGCCTTCTCTGTTTCTATCTTTGGACGCAGAGAAGGCATTCGATAGAGTTGATTGGGGTTTTATGTTTGCAGTACTTGAAAAGGTAGGCATTAAGGGGCAGTTCTACGATGCTATCAAATCATTATACTCCTCCCCGACAGCTTTTGTTAAATTATCAGGTTACCAATCTTCACCGATACACATTAATAACGGAACCAGACAAGGTTATCCCCGCTTTTATTTGCTTTAAGCATTGAACCACTAGCTATCAAAATCAGAGAAAGTAGGGACATATCAGGAATTGAGGTGGGACAATCTGAACACAAGATCTCCCTATTTGCGGATGACGTGATATTGACATTAACTAAACCACTACTATCCCTTCCATTAGTATATAAAATTATCCAACAATTCGGGACCTTATCGGGCTATAAAATCAACGAGATAAATGCAAAGCTCTGGGAGTTGGAATCCCAGCCCATACCAAAAAATTAATAGAGCTAAACTTCTCATTTGGATGGCCCAAAAAGTCCATTAAATATTTAGGAATTCATCTCTCTAGCAATATACATTCCCTATATCATATAAATTATCTCCCCATGTTCAAGAAAATCAGAACCCTTTTAACTAAATGGATGAAACTCAAAATCTCCCTATATGGTAGAATTATCTCGGTCAAGATGTCTCTTTTACCCAAATTATTATACTTATTTCGCTCCTTACCCATCACCCTTCCTCTCTCAGACCTACATAAGCTCCAAAAAGACGATTTGTGTGGCAGGGGAAACAAGCTAGAATCAATAAAACACTTATGTGTTCCCCCAAAAAGATGGGAGGAGTGGGTCTCCCAAATCTAATCCCATACTACTACTCGGCCCGCATTGCCCAAACTTTACATTGGTTCCAAACTAAACACAACTCACAATGGCTAAATATTGAATCTGCTGTTATGAACACTATACAACTCTCGTACTTATTGTGGACCCCTGACACCCCCACCACTCATAAGAAAAGCGAATTCATTGCAATTCAGCACACCTTACACATTTGGAAGATATTGAATTCTAGATTCCCATTACTAAATAAAAGATCAGCGATCACACCATTGATAACCCAAACTTCCTCATTTGACAGCACTGTACAACAGAAATGGCAAAATAAAGGGCTTTACAGGATTGCAGATGTATATAAAGAGGGTAAAATGGTATCCTTCACACAATATCAGGCCCTAGATACAGAAGATAGGAATATCTGGTACCATTACCTCCAACTAAAATCCAGAGTATATCAAATCATGGGGAATGAAAGAGCCCCCGTAACCACCACATTAGAAAGGTTTTGTCTGGCCGATTATCACATTAGAGGTGGAATTTCAACCCTGTACACCTTATTTAATAACCCCCCTCCAGACACCAAACCCCCCTTAATGTTAAAATGGGAAAATGATACAGGGAAAACCTGGTCAGTTGAGACTTGGAGAGAAACTCTCAGCGGTGGTTTATCTTTTACACAAAACGCAACCCTCAAAGAAAATTTCATTAAAGTAGCCTTCAGATGGTATTTATTCCCGACTAGATCAGGGGGAGGAGGGGATCCATCAACCAAGCTCTGCTATAGGGGATGTGGGGAACCTGGGACATACCCACATATGTGGTGGGAATGTAGATATGTTAAAGAGATATGGGATCAAACTTCAAAGTTCATGAGCGAGATCTTCGAAAAAACAATAAAGCTAACTATGGAACAAGCTCTGCTCCACTTCCCGATCCCAGGGCTCTCTAGATACAATAACAAACTAGGAAGATGGTTATGCACGATAGTTAGGTTAGGCATAGCCCAATTTTGGAAGGGACTCCCCCCGAGCTTCGACCTGATAAAAAAAAGATGATATACCATTTTGATAAAGCAAGTGCCTCAGCAGAATATCTAAATGATAAAAAGACATTCCTACTACAATGGGAACCTTTTATACACTATCACGAGGCTTCCAGAAGGAGGGGGGGGCGGACACGGACTAGGCCAGACGAAATGTTGTTTATAGCATCTACATTGATTACTTTGAGTGAACTGTAACAACCTCGAACCTGTATGACATAATGTGTATTTTTGGAGTATTATCTCTATTGTTAGAAAGACCTTTGACCATTGGAATGTTTGATCATTGATATATTGTATTTGTAAAATCTTTGAATAAAATCTTTTCAACATAAATGTATAACTATTGCCATTCCTCAAACAATGAAAGGCAAAAAATATGAAATAATCCAACATGGTATCTACAGTATATATTCTCAAGGTGCGAGCATTTAGCTTAATTATTAACTCTTTTCAAAACGACCATGTTATGTTCTTGAGTCTACTAACTATCATGTGGTGGCCGTTGAGTCCGACATACAGGTCACAAATATTATTAGTGTAACTGACTTCACACATTAAAATAAGTTTAGCATCAACCGGTTCATGAAGTGTGAGACGCGTGTTGAAGGCTAGGGGGAGAGTATTTGAGAGTACTCTTGAACCTTATACCATAAGAAGCAAAAATATTAACATAAGGCTATTGTAGAGTATATATAGCATGGTACCATAAGGGTAGAAAACTGGAGGGAAAGCTCTTACATGTCAGCAAGAAACTAGAATGAGTTATATATAGAAAAAATATAAGATATAACTAGAGCCAAAGGGGAGCTCATAATATGGGTTCCAGGTAGTACAGGGTACTTAAGGTATTACCTGTCTATATATCTATAACTAGCAGCCTCTATTTAAAACATTAGAGCATTGCGTAAAACAACTGTAACTACAGAACTGCAAAGAACACATAACATCAAGTTTGCCACTCAGGTGTCAAGGAAGACATAGAGGCCTATTTATCAAGCCGTCAACTGTGCTGCATTTGCTGGCACCAATACGCTCGCCTGACATCACCTAACATCGCGGCCGCGGACCTCAATACGATCTCCATATTTATGAAAAAAATGTCAAAAAGCCGCGCACCAAGTATGGGGCGATGAGCAGCGGACTGTTGTTAACTAGCAGTCATCGATCTCGCTGCTAATCGGCTTTTCCCCAGCTTTATTTATATCCTGTCACTAAACACCCACACTATACTAAAATGTTTAACCCCTATCCCGCCGATCCCGGACCCTGCCACAACTAAAGTTATTAACCCCCATCCTGCTGCTCCCGGAGCCCACCTCAACTCTAATAAAGTTATTAACCCCTATCCCGCCACAACTAACTAATTGTATTAACCCCTATCCCTCCGCTCCCGGAGCCCACCACAACTAAATAAATGTATTAACCCCTAAACCCCTGGCCTCCCACATCACTAACACTTACTAAACCTATTAACCCCTAAACCGCCAGCCCCCCACATCACCATAAACTAATTTAACCTATTAATCCCTAAACCTAACAACCCGCTAACTGTACATTAAAATTACATCATCCCTATCTTATAATAAATTTAAACTTACCTTTAAAATTAAAAAAAAAACTATATTAAACTATAAATTACCTACCCTAGCTATTATACTAAAATTACAATAAACTATATTAAACGAATAATTAACCTACACTAACTGTTATACTAAAATTACATTAAACTACAAATTAACTATATTATATAGTTAAAAACCTAACCCTACTCAAATAATTTTAATCTACTATTAAAAATTACAACTAAGTTACACAAAATAAAAAATAAATTATCAAATATTTAAACTAATTACACCTAATCTAAGAGCCCTATGAAAATAAAAAAGCACCCCCCCCCAAAAAAAAAAAACCCCTAGCCTAAAATAAACTACCAATGGCCCTTAAAAGGGCCTTTTGCGGGGCATTGCTCCAAAGAAATCAGTTCTTTTACCTGTAAATAAAATACAAATACCACCCCAACAGTAAAACCCACCACCTACATACCCAAACCCCCCAAATAAAATTCTATCTAAAAGGGCATTTAGCTCTTTTCCGCCCAAAGTCCCTTAAAAAAACCCCACCCAATAAACCCTTAAAAAAAACTATCACTATCCCCAGAAGATCCACTTACAGTTTTTGAAGACCCGACATCCATCCTCAACAAAGCGGCAGAAGTCCTCAGCGAAGCCGGCAGAAGTCTTCATCCAAGCGGGCCGAAGTCTTCATCCAAGCCGGCAGAAGTCCTCATTCAGACAGCATCTCCTATCTTCATCCATCCTGCGCGGAGCGGCTCTATCTTGATGGAGCCGCTCCTCGCATTCTATTGGCTGATCCAATCAGCCAATCGGATTGAACTTCAATCCGATTGGCTGATTAAATCAACCAATCGGATTTTTCCTACCTTAATTCCAATTGGCTGATAGAATCCTATCAGCCAATCGAAATTCGAGGGACGCCATCTTGGATGACGTCATTTAAAGGACCAGTCGTCGGTAGAGCTGAATGTTCCACGCCAGAGGTCTTCAAGATGGAGCCGCTCGTCGCCGGAAGGATGAAGATAGAAGATGCCGCTTGGATGAAGATGTCTGCCGGTCCGGATGTCCTCTTTTGCCCAGATAGGATGAAGACTTCTGCCCGGCTGGAGGACCACTTGTGCCCGCATCGGATGAAGAGTTCGGCCCGGTTGGGTGAAGACGGCTCAAGGTAGGGTGATCTTCAATGGGGTAGTGTTAGGTTTATTTAAGGGGGATCGGGTGGGTTTTAGAGTAGGGGTGTGTGGGTGGTGGGTTGTAATGTTGGGGGGGGTCTTGTATTTTATTTTACAGGTAAAAGAGCTGATTACTTTGGGGCAATGCCCCGCAAAAGGCCCTTTTAAGGGCTGGTAAAAGAGCTGATTACTTTGGGGCAATGTCCTGCAAAAAGCCCTTTTAAGGGCTGGTAGAAGAGCTGATTATTTTGTAATTTAGTATAGGGTAGGGAATTTTATTATTTTGGGGGGCTTTTTTATTTTATTAGGGGGCTTAGATTAGGTGTAATTAGATTAAACTTCTTGTAAGATTTTTTTAATTTTTGTAATTTAGTGTTTTTTTTTTGTGCTATAGTTTAGTTTATTTAATTGTATTTTAGTTTAGATAATTGTAGGTAATTTATTTAATTAATTTATTGATAGTGTAGTGTTAGGTGTATTTGTAACTTAGGTAATGATTTATTTTACAGGTAATTTTGTAATTATTTTAACTAGGTAGCTATTAAATACTTATTAACTATTTAATAGCTATTGTACCTAGTTAAAATAAATACAAAGTTGCCTGTAAAATAAATATAAATCCTAAAATAGCTACAATGTAATTATTAATTATATAGTAGCTATTTTAGGGTTTATTTTATAGGTAAGTATTTAGTTTTAAATAGGAATAATTTATTTAATTATAGTAAATTTATTTAGATTTATTTAAATTATATTTAACTTAGGGGGGGCTAGGGTTAGGGTTAGACTTAGGTTTAGGGGTTAATAACTTTATTATAGTAGCGGCGACATTGGGGGCGGCAGATTAGGGGTTAATAATTGTAGGTAGGTGGCGGCGATGTTAGGGAGGGCAGATTAGGGGTTAATACATTTATTATAGTGGCGACGATGTCCGGTCGGCAGATTAGGGGTTAATAACTGTAGGTAGGTGGCGGCGACGTTGGGGGGGGCAGATTAGGGGTTAATAAATATAATGTAGGTGTCGGCGATGTTAGGGACAGCAGATTAGGGGTTCATAGGTATAATGTAGGTGGCGGCGGTGTCCGGAGCGGCAGATTAGGGGTTAATAATATAATGTAGGTGTCAGCGATTGCGGGGGCGGCAGATTAGGGGTTAATAAGTGTAAGGTTAGGGGTGTTTAGACTCGGGGTTCATGTTAGGGTGTTAGGTGTAGACATAAAATGTATTTCCACATAGGAAACAATGGGGCTGCGTTAGGAGCTGAACGCTGCTTTTTTGCAGGTGTTAGGTTTTTTTTCAGCCAGCTCAGCCCCATTGTTTCCTATGGGGATATCGTGCACGAGCACGTTTTTCCAGCTTACCGCTACCGTAAGCAACGCTGGTATTGAGGGTTGAAGTGGAGCTAAATTTGGCTCAACGCTCACTTTTATGAGGCTAACGCAGCCATTCAGAAAACTCGTAATACCAGCGTTGGCTTAAGGGAGCGCTGGAAAAAAACATAATTTATGCTTACCTGATAAATTTATTTCTCTTGTAGTGTATCCAGTCCACGGATCATCCATTACTTGTGAGATATTCTCCTTCCCAACAGGAAGTTGCAAGAGGATCACCCACAGCAGAGCTGCTATATAGCTCCTCCCCTCACTGCCATATCCAGTCATTCGACCAAAACAAGCCGAGAAAGGAGAAACCATAGGGTGCAGTGGTGACTGTAGTTTAATTAAAAATTTAGACCTGCCTTAAAAGGACAGGGCGGGCCGTGGACTGGATAAACTACAAGAGAAATAAATTTAGCAGGTAAAGCATAAATTATGTTTTCTCTTGTTAAGTGTATCCAGTCCACGGATCATCCATTACTTGTGGGATACCATTACCAAAGCTAAAGTACACGGATGATGGGAGGGACAAGGCAGGAACTTAAACGGAAGGAACCACTGCCTGTAGAACCTTTCTCCCAAAAACAGCCTCCGAAGAAGCAAAAGTATCAAATTTGTAAAATTTGGAAAAAGTATGAAGCGAAGACCAAGTTGCAGCCTTGCAAATCTGTTCAACAGAGGCCTCATTTTTAAAGGCCCAGGTGGAAGCCACAGCTCTAGTAGAATGAGCTGTAATCCTTTCAGGAGGCTGCTGTCCAGCAGTCTCATAGGCTAAACGGATTATATTCCGAAGCCAAAAAGAAAGAGAGGTTGCCGAGGCCTTCTGACCAGGTTAGATGTTTGGCGAAAATCTTTAGTAGCCTGTAAGTAAAACTTCAAGGCACGGACTACGTCTAGATTATGCAAAAGACGTTCCTTCTTTGAAGAAGGATTAGGACATAATGATGGAACAACAATCTCTTGATTGATATTCTTGTTAGAAACCACCTTAGGTAAAAACCCAGGTTTTGTACGCAGAACAACTTTATCTGAATGAAAGATCAATTAAGGAGAATCACAATGTAAGGCAGATAACTCAGAGACTCTTCGAGCCGAGGAAATAGCCATCAGAAAAAGAACTTTCCATGATAGAAGTTCGATATCAATAGAATGAAGGGGTTCAAACGGAACCCCTTGAAGAACTTTAAGAACCAAGTTTAAGCTCTATG
>NC_069499.1:37689160-37699160 GCF_027579735.1 Bombina bombina | reverse complement strand
ACAACATAGGTGTAATGAATTTTGAACAAAGCTTTATTCATCTACTTGTACTCATCACATGCTTTTCCCTATTTGTCCCCTCCCTTTTGCTAAAACGGTGCTCTGTATATTAACTCCCCATTTTGTAATCTTATTTTACTGTAAATTATTATAACATTTCTGGTGTTATTTATTTTATTTGTAATCTATTTTTGTCTAATTTTTTTCAGCAGGAAACAATTTAATGAATGTTAAAAATGGTATCAGACGATGATCAGAATTTCCAGGAAATCATCAAAGAATTGGTATGATTCTATCAACAGCTGTATAAACATTGAATGAAATGTTTCTTAAAAAAACACCTGCCCTTATGTTTCAATTAATAGAATTTCAATTTTTTTATTCACGCGGCATGCAAATGAAAAAATATCCCATGCAACCCCATATTTGAATTGGCTATATATCGGAGATCTCGGCTATCCCACATTTTGCGTGATTGTCACGGTTTGGGAGCAATCAGGAACTGGCCTCGCCTGAACTCTTTAATGCCTAGCCCTACGCTGATGCCACCAACTGATCTCCTAGACTAGACTTAGTCCACCACCTCCTGGTTCCGGGTAACAGCCGGGAAAAGTTAGGAGACCTGTTACACTCCTGGTCTAGTCAGGCTTATACTCGTCATGCTGTTTGCTCTCTATTTCATATTAAGAATTAGCGTTTAGTTTCCTTTTCTGTCTAGAGGCCTCTGTTACATCTTTCTTTATTATTCCCCTTAATCCTATAATTTTTAATATTATCAGTAATCTTTTGACTTCTAGAGAAGAGTGCAATGTATTTTTAAGCCCATACTTGCCTCTTTTTCCCTTTTGATCAAGGTTCAGTTTATACAGCTTGCATCACGTGGACAATTGAATTCAGTGGGATGCACGCTATCTGTGCTCACTGCTTCAGCCTATGTTCAAAAGTCTCACTAGCAGAACAATGGCAGAACATTACATTGAATTCAGTAACTTATGTGATACAGTCTCGAATTGGGTGTTTGCTCCTGGCCTTCGTCAAAGGAAAACAATAAACCAATAAGGGGGCAGCTAAAAATGGGGAAAAAAAAGTACAGATTTATTTATTTTTGCAGAACTTGTTACTGATTTACATTAACAATGTAGGGAATTAATGTTAATAAATCACATCCATGTCCCTTTAAAGCACCCATATTTGGCAATGCACATATTCTGGTAGTTCATATTACTTCTATATATTCAGTGACAAAAATGGTTTCTTGTTTTACCGACTGCTCCAGGACGTGACGGGCAAATCTTGAGCAGACCATAAAAATCACCTTGGTGATAATGATCACAATTTAATATAGTCTGTGCGTCAATAATGAAGTTCACAGGCCTCCTGGAGATTGCTCCTGTAAAATACTGCTTCTGAACATAGTGTCTAATGTCAGCTTACATGTCATTTTCCTTATAGCCCTGACATAACTCAACTCTCAGATGTCTTTGGTATGGAATCACTTTATCAAAGAGACGTACTAGTGCAAGAAGGAAATGCTTTAATATGTTACCGCTTTTTATTATTGCCCTATTGCTTGCATATAACTGTGTAATTCCTGGGGTGGATTCCTTCAAAACCAAATAAATAAAACCAGCATACATGCTGTGGGGTGGTATGGTCCTCTATTCTATATTATTATACTATGGTATAGACCAGTGATGCTGAACCTTTTTGAGCCCGCGTGCCCAAACTGCAACACAAAAACAACTTAATTAGCTCGAAGTGCCAACACTGTAATAAAACACGAATACTGAGGTTTAGACATAGAGAAACAAACACATATACACAGTTCCATACATACATAGACACATACATAAACAAATACTTATACAGATATAAATAAAAATATATAGTAGTGAAGAAAAGGGATGCACTCGCCAGGATTTTCAAAGTTACCATTTAATGTAACGTTTCGGGCGGGGGGGGGTGGGGGGTGGGGGGGGTTACCCCCTTCGTCAGACAATACAAAATAACAATTTGGATTGTTATTTTGTATTGTCTGACGAAGGGAGTAACACCCTGAAACTTTACAATAAATGGTAACTTTGAATATCCTGGCGAGTGCAAGTGAAATTGGAGAAGAAAGATTTAAGAGAGTGGAGAGAAAAAAATAAACGCATGCAAAGAGAGTAGTGGGTGTGGGTAGGATCAGAAGTGGTGAGTGACATTTTGCCCTGGCTAGTAGCTTAGGACTTGAAATTTTGAGATATATATATGTGTATATATATATATATATATATATATATATATATATATATATATATATATATATATATATGTGTATATATATGTGTGTGTATGTGTGTGTGTGTGTATATATATATATATATATATATATATATATATATATATATATATATAAAAACATATACACACACATTCATACATACATATACAGATATAAACATATATACACACACACACATATATATATATATATATATATATATATATATATATACGCACATAAATATATACACAAACACACTCACGCACATATATATATATATATATATATATATATATATATATATATATATATATATATATATATATATATATATATATATATATATACGCACATAAATATATATACAAACACACTCACGCACATATATATATATATATATATATATATATATATATATATATATATATATATATATATATATATATATATATATATATATATATATATATATATATACACGCCAGTGACGTGCAGTGACGTCAGAGGCTGGTGAGGCAGTGGCTAGGATACGCCTTCATTCTTTAGATATCCTTTGTTGAAGAAATAGCAATGCACATGGGTGAGCCAATCACATGAGGTATATATGTGCAGCCACCAATCAGCAGCTACTGAGCATATTTAGATATGATTTTCAACAAAGGATATCAAAAGAATGAAGAAAATTAGATATTAGATGTAAATTGGAAAGTTATTTAAAATTGCATGCTCTTTCTAAATCATGAAAGAAAACATATGGGTTTCAAGTCCCTTTAAATGGTGTCTTGGAAAACTGGTCAACTTAGTAAACATCTGATTTTAGTCTAAAGGATTGCAACAGAAACTCTTGCCAGGTAACAAAATGCTTGCTCTGATTATGAGATCTAGAAATCCAGGCCCGTTAAAATGTTTAAAACATACTTTTTACTTTAATGCTGCAAATTATGCTTATAGATTCTTTCATTATTCAGTAAATATAAAAATGTCTTGATCCAGTGGTGGCTGGTGAAATTTAAAGATGGTGGGGCGCTTGACCCCACCCCTTTAAATAAAGCCACACCATCAGATGGCACTACCAATTCATTAATTAAATAAATAATAGGTAGACAGAAACACAGAAAAGCACTCGGGGGGAGAGGGAGAGAGAGACAGGGGGAGAGAGACACAGAGGGTTAGAGAGAGAGAGAAAGAGAGACACAATCACACAAAGAAGGTTAGAGAGAGAGAGAGAAAGAGAGACACAATCACACACAGAGGGTTATAGAGAGAAAGACACAATCACACACAGAGGGTTAGAGAGAGAAAGAGAGACACAATCACACACAAAGGGTTAGAGAGAGAGAAAGAGAGAGAGAGAGACACAATCATACACAGAGGGTTAGAGAGAGAGAAAGAGAGAGAGAGACACAATCATACACAGAGGGTTAGAGAGAGAGAAAGAGACACAATCACACACAGAGGGTTAGATAAAGAGAGAGAGACACAATCACACACAGAGGGTTAGAGAGAGAGAGAGAGAGAGAGAGAGAGACACACAATCATACACAGAGGGTTAGAGAGAGAGAGGGAGAGAGAATCACAAACAGAGGGTTAGAGAGAGAGAAAGAGAGAGAGAGACACAATCACACACAGAGGGTTAGAGAGAGAGGGAGAGAAAGAGAGAGAGACACAATCACACACAGAGGGTTAGAGAGAGAGACAAAGAGAGAGACACAATCACACACAGAGGGTTAGAGAGAGAGAGAAAGAGAGAGAGACACAATCACACACAGAGGGTTAGAGAGAGAGAAAGAGAGAGAGAGACACAATCACATACAGAGGGTTAGAGAGAGAGAGAGAGAGACACAATCACACACAGAGGGTTACAGAGAAAGAGAGAGAGAGAGACACAATCACACACAGAGGGTTAGAGAGAGAGAGAGAGACAATCACACACAGAGGGTTAGAGAAAGAGAGAGACACAATCACACACAGAGGGTTAGAGAAAGAGAGAGCGACACAATCACACACAGACGGTTAGAGAAAGAGAGAGAGACACAATCACACACAGAGTGTTAGAGAAAGAGAGAGAGACACAATCACACACAGAGGGTTAGAGTAAGAGAGAGAGACACAATCACACACAGAGGGTTAGAGAGACACATAAGGGATGAGAGAGTCAGAGGGGGAGGAAGAGAGACAGAGAGAGAAAGAGACCATGGGGGAGAACAACACATAAGGAAAGAGATGGATAGATAGATAGAGAGAGAGAGAGACACACACACACACACACACAAGGGGGGTGGGGAGAGGGACCACTGCATTTTTAAGTAATAAAACAGCAAAGCTACAGAGAGTTCAGAAAGTGAGACTATAAATTAGTGTGAAGTACAGAGGCAAGTTGCTAAGGTAGTGGGTGGGTGTAAATTTTGAGTAAACAAAATACAAAAACGATCCTTAAACTGCTGTAAAAGAGTAAAAAACAAAAAACACTAAACCACATTCATTAAATTATCATTTTCACTAAAAGAATCCCTTTCAGCAAAATCTAAGGCTGCAGCAATTACTTCAATAAGATGTGACTAAAACACTGCTCTCTCACTGCATCTCTTCCTACCTGCTCTGTAAGGAAGTGACAGTGGCACATTCCACTGCACTTGGAGGGGTAGTACAGAACTCTCTTTTTCACTTTAGCAAAGCTGGCAGCTTCACAGGACAGCAACAAAATAAATGAAAGTTGTTTTTTTCTGTTTTTGTTTTGTTTTATATCATTTAACATCCAGCCCCAACCCTAAGTTCCACTTACTAATGCCTCTCACTGGATTGGGTCAGCCCAAATAGGACTGCCTCAAATAAGCACTTATGTGCCATGCAATGATCTTAACCACTTTCATCCAGTAGGTGGCGCAGCATGTTGTGTAATGGTGGGCAGACCTGCTTGTGCCTCTCCATTGCACAAAATGTAGCTGTGAAAAAAAAATTGCTGGGGAAAAAAAAATTGCAATTTTTTTTTTTAAAGCCAATAAAAAAAATATATATTTCTTCTGTTAAGTGTGATCAGTCCACGGGTCATCATTACTTCTGGGATATTACTCCTCCCCAACAGGAAGTGCAAGAGGATTCACCCAGCAGAGCTGCATATAGCTCCTCCCCTCTACGTCACTCCCAGTCATTCTCTTGCACCCAACGACTAGATAGGATGTGTGAGAGGACTATGGTGATTATACTTAGTTTTATATCTTCAATCAAAAGTTTGTTATTTTAAAATAGCACCGGAGTGTGTTATTATCTCTCTGGCAGAGTTTGAAGAAGAATCTACCAGAGTTTTTGTTATGATTTTAGCCGGAGTAGTTAAGATCATATTGCTGTTTCTCGGCCATCTGAGGAGAGGTAAACTTCAGATCAGGGGGACAGCGGGCAGATGAATCTGCATAGAGGTATGTAGCAGTTTTTATTTTCTGACAATGGAATTGATGAGAAAATCCTGCCATACCGATATAATGTCATGTATGTATACTTTACACTTCAGTATTCTGGGGAATGGTACTTCACTAGAATTACACTGTAAGAAATACATAAAGCTGTTTAATAACTAGAGATTATGTTTAACGTTTTTGCTGGAATGTAAAATCGTTTTCATTTACTGAGGTACTGAGTGAATAAATGTTTGGGCACTATTTTTCCACTTGGCAGTTGCTTAATCTGTTTTCTGACAGTTTCTGTTCTCCCTCACTGCTGTGTGTGAGGGGGAGGGGCCGTTTTTTGGCGCTTTTACTACGCATCAAATATTTCAGTCAGCAACTCATTGTATTCCCTGCATGATCCGGTTCATCTCTACAGAGCTCAGGGGTCTTCAAAACTTATTTTGAGGGAGGTAATTTCTCTCAGCAGAGCTGTGAGAATTATAGTTTGACTGAGATAAAAAACGTTTATTCTGTAATTTGTTTCCTGCTTTCAGAATTTGTTATCTTTGCTAATGGGATTAAACCTTTGCTAAAGTTGTGTTGTTTACAAGGATTGAGGCTATAACTGTTTCAATTTATTAATTTTCAACTGTCATAGATCTTCTGTGCTTCTTAAAGGCACAGTACGTTTTAATATTATTCTAATTGAATTGTATTTCCAAGTTGCAAGTTTATTTGCTAGTGTGTTAAACATGTCTGATTCAGAGGATGATACCTGTGTCATTTGTTGCAATGCCAAAGTGGAGCCCAATAGAAATTTATGTACTAACTGTATTGATGCTACTTTAAATAAAAGTCAATCTGTACAAATTGAACAAATTTCACCAAACAACGAGGGGAGAGTTATGCCGACTAACTCGCCTCACGTGTCAGTACCTACATCTCCCGCTCAGAGGGAGGTGCGTGATATTGTAGCGCCGAGTACATCTGGGCGGCCATTACAAATCACATTACAGGATATGGCTACTGTTATGACTGAGGTTTTGGCTAAATTACCAGAACTAAGAGGTAAGCGTGATCACTCTGGGGTGAGAACAGAGTGCGCTGATAATATTAGGGCCATGTCAGACACTGCGTCACAGGTGGCAGAACATGAGGACGGAGAACTTCATTCTGTGGGTGACGGTTCTGATCCAAACAGACTGGATTCAGATATTTCAAATTTTAAATTTAAACTGGAAAACCTCCGTGTATTACTAGGGGAGGTGTTAGCGGCTCTGAATGATTGTAACACAGTTGCAATACCAGAGAAAATGTGTAGGTTGGATAAATATTTTGCGGTACCGACGAGTACTGAGGTTTTTCCTATACCTAAGAGACTTACTGAAATTGTTACTAAGGAGTGGGATAGACCCGGTGTGCCGTTCTCACCCCCTCCGATATTTAGAAAAATGTTTCCAATAGACGCCACCACAAGGGACTTATGGCAAACGGTCCCTAAGGTGGAGGGAGCAGTTTCTACCTTAGCTAAGCGTACCACTATCCCGGTGGAGGATAGCTGTGCTTTTTCAGATCCAATGGATAAAAAGTTAGAGGGTTACCTTAAGAAAATGTTTGTTCAACAAGGTTTTATATTGCAACCCCTTGCATGCATTGCGCCGATCACGGCTGCAGCGGCATTCTGGATTGAGTCTCTGGAAGAGAACATTGGTTCAGCTACTCTGGACGACATTATGGACAGGCTTAGAGTCCTTAAACTAGCTAATTCATTCATTTCGGAGGCCGTAGTACATCTTACTAAACTTACGGCGAAGAATTCAGGATTCGCCATTCAGGCACGCAGGGCGCTGTGGCTAAAATCCTGGTCAGCTGATGTTACTTCTAAGTCTAAATTGCTTAATATACCTTTCAAAGGGCAGACCTTATTCGGGCCCGGGTTGAAAGAGATTATCGCTGACATTACAGGAGGTAAAGGCCATGCCCTGCCTCAGGACAAAGCCAAAGCCAAGACTAGACAGTCTAATTTTCGTTCCTTTCGTAATTTCAAAGCAGGAGCAGCATCAACTTCCTCTGCACCAAAACAGGAAGGAGCTGTTGCTCGCTACAGACAAGGCTGGAAACCTAACCAGTCCTGGAACAAGGGCAAGCAGACTAGGAAACCTGCTGCTGCCCCTAAAACAGCATGAATTGAGGGCCCCCGATCCGGGATCGGATCTAGTGGGGGGCAGACTTTCTCTCTTCGCCCAGGCTTGGGCAAGAGATGTTCAGGATCCCTGGGCGCTAGAGATAATATCTCAGGGATACCTTCTGGACTTCAAATACTCTCCTCCAAGAGAGAGATTTCATCTGTCAAGATTGTCAACAATCCAGACAAAGAAAGAGGCGTTTCTACGCTGCGTACAAGAGCTCTTGTTAATGGGAGTAATCCATCCAGTTCCACGATCGGAACAGGGACAGGGGTTTTACTCAAATCTGTTTGTGGTTCCCAAAAAAGAGGGAACTTTCAGACCAATCCTGGACTTAAAGATCCTAAACAAATTCCTAAGAGTTCCATCGTTCAAGATGGAGACTATTCGGACAATTTTACCTATGATCCAAGAGGGTCAGTACATGACCACTGTAGATTTAAAAGATGCTTACCTTCACATACCGATTCACAAAGATCATTATCGGTACCTAAGGTTTGCCTTCCTAGACAGGCATTACCAGTTTGTGGCTCTTCCATTCGGATTGGCTACAGCTCCAAGAATCTTCACAAAGGTTCTGGGTGCTCTTCTGGCGGTACTAAGACCGCGGGGAATCTCGGTAGCTCCATACCTAGACGACATTCTGATACAAGCTTCAAGCTTTCAAACTGCCAAGTCTCATACAGAGTTAGTGCTGGCATTTCTAAGGTCACATGGATGGAAGGTGAACGAAAAGAAAAGTTCACTCGTTCCACTCACAAGAGTTCCCTTCCTGGGGACTCTTATAGATTCTGTAGAAATGAAGATTTACCTGACAGAGGACAGGCTAACAAGACTTCAAAGTGCTTGCCGCACCCTTCATTCCATTCAACACCCGTCAGTGGCTCAATGCATGGAGGTAATCGGCTTAATGGTAGCGGCAATGGACATAGTACCCTTTGCACGCTTACACCTCAGACCACTGCAACTGTGCATGCTAAGTCAGTGGAATGGGGATTACTCAGACTTATCCCCTTCTCTGAATCTGGATCAAGAGACCAGAAATTCTCTTCTATGGTGGCTTTCTCGGCCACATCTGTCCAGGGGGATGCCATTCAGCAGACCAGACTGGACAATTGTAACAACAGACGCCAGCCTTCTAGGTTGGGGTGCCGTCTGGAATTCTCTGAAGGCTCAGGGACAATGGAGTCAGGAGGAGAGTCTCCTGCCAATAAACATTCTGGAATTGAGAGCAGTTCTCAATGCCCTCCTGGCTTGGCCCCAGTTGACAACTCGGGGGTTCATCAGGTTTCAGTCGGACAACATCACGACTGTAGCTTACATCAACCATCAGGGAGGGACAAGAAGCTCCCTAGCTATGATGGAAGTATCAAAGATAATTCGCTGGGCAGAGTCTCACTCTTGCCACCTGTCAGCAATCCACATCCCGGGAGTGGAGAACTGGGAGGCGGATTTCTTAAGTCGTCAGACTTTTCATCCGGGGGAGTGGGAACTTCATCCGGAGGTCTTTGCCCAAATACTTCGACGTTGGGGCAAACCAGAGATAGATCTCATGGCGTCTCGACAGAACGCCAAGCTTCCTCGTTACGGGTCCAGATCCAGGGATCCAGGAGCAGTCCTGATAGATGCTCTGACAGCACCTTGGGACTTCAGGATGGCTTACGTGTTTCCACCCTTCCCGTTGCTTCCTCGATTGATTGCCAGAATCAAACAAGAGAGAGCATCAGTGATTCTAATAGCACCTGCGTGGCCACGCAGGACTTGGTATGCAGACCTGGTGGACATGTCATCCTGTCCACCTTGGTCTCTACCTCTGAAACAGGACCTTCTGATACAGGGTCCCTTCAAACATCAAAATCTAACTTCTCTGAAGCTGACTGCTTGGAAATTGAACGCTTGATTTTATCAAGACGTGGGTTTTCTGAGTCAGTTATCGATACCTTAATACAGGCTAGGAAACCTGTTACCAGAAAGATTTACCATAAGATATGGCGTAAATACCTATATTGGTGTGAATCCAAAGGTTACTCTTGGAGTAAGGTTAGGATTCCTAGGATATTGTCTTTTCTACAAGAAGGTTTAGAAAAGGGTTTATCTGCTAGTTCATTAAAGGGACAGATCTCAGCTCTGTCCATTCTGTTACACAAACGTCTGTCAGAAGTTCCTGA
>NC_069499.1:37671660-37684160 GCF_027579735.1 Bombina bombina | reverse complement strand
ATACACATAGATACACACACATACAGATATACACATAGATACACACACATACATATAGATACACACACATACAGAGATACACATACATATACACACATACATATACACACATACATATACACACATACAGATATACACATAGATACACACACATACAGATATACACATAGATACACACACATACAGATATACATATAGATACACACACATACAGATATACACATAGATACACACACATACAGATATACACATAGATACACACACATACAGATATACACATAGATACACACACATACAGATATACACATAGATACACACACATACAGATATACACATAGATACACACACATACATATAGATACACACACATACAGATATACACATACATATACACACATACAGATATACACATACATATACACACATACAGATATACACATACATATACACACATACAGATATACACATAGATACACACACATACAGATATACATATAGATACACACACATACAGATATACACATAGATACACACACATACAGATATACACATAGATACACACACATACAGATATACACATAGATACACACACATACAGATATACATATAGATACACACACATACAGATATACACATAGATACACACACATACAGATATACACATAGATACACACACATACAGATATACACATAGATACACACACATACAGATATACATATAGATACACACACATACAGATATACACATAGATACACACACATACAGATATACACATAGATACACACACATACAGATATACACATAGATACACACACATACAGATATACACATAGATACACACACATACAGATATACATATAGATACACACACATACAGATATACACATAGATACACACACATACAGATATACACATAGATACACACACATACAGATATACACATAGATACACACACATACAGATATACATATAGATACACACACATACAGATATACACATAGATACACACACATACAGATATACACATAGATACACACACATACAGATATACACATAGATACACACACATACAGATATACACATAGATACACACACATACAGATATACACATAGATACACACACATACAGATATACACATAGATACACACACATACAGATATACACATAGATACACACACATACAGATATACACATAGATACACACACATACAGATATACATATAGATACACACACATACAGATATACATATAGATACACACACATACAGATATACACATAGATACACACACATACAGATATACACATAGATATACACACATACAGATATACACATAGATACACACACATACAGATATACACATACATATATACACACACACTTTTAATTAAAGAAAAATAAAAAAAATGTAAACCCCTTCTTGTGGCTCGGGTTCCAACAGAGAGGTTTTTGCATGCTAACTGTGCCTGCCATAGGTTCGCCATCGCTGGTATAGACTCATGTGTCTTTTATCATTGAGAAGAACAAAACGGCTAAGTTACAACACTGGCTACAAGCGTATGAGAATGGGACATGTAAAGTAAGATGGAATAATATTCTTCTGTACTGAGGAAGTTAAGAAAATCACAAACGACAGTGTTTTGTTTCTGTATGTTCTGCCCTTAGATCCTCGGTAAGGTGCTGACTCTTCTCATGCATTAGATCTTTTCCTTGCATTTAGTTTTTGCTTTGCTATTGCAGGCTATCTGAAAAAAAAATAAAAAGATACAATATTCATTTATATAATGATTTTTTTTTTCAGTGTGAATGTAATGGTTTGAGTTTTGAAAAGATTAATAAAGATGGTCCAGCTGCACAATCCCTGGAAATGTTCTTCTCTGGCTATCCCAAGATGGTGGGATTGTCTTATTTTCCAAATTTGACTGTCTTCAGACTTGTCAATCAAAATATTCAACAGGTTGTTGGTTTAGACTCCTGCCCGTTACTTCAAGAGCTCTGGATTTCTGAATGTCAGTTAGCGGTAAGTAAATCTTCTGATAAACATGATATGGGTAATTTTATGTTATATAATGTTCTAGCTTACTGGTCTAGATATGATTATTGCTATTACAGTGCTGCAATCCTATGATGTGGAACGTAGGCTTATTTATTTATGCTGAGTGGATCTTTTTGTGGGAATGTCATAACAAATATTTAGATCTACCTCTCTCTTTCCTGCAGAGGATTGAAGGTTTACAACATTGTCCAGATTTACAAAAACTATATTTATATGATAACCATATTGCTGTCATCGAGGCTCTGGAAAGTCTGACCAAGTTGGAAGTGTTATGGCTGAGTAATAATAAAATTGAAGTTATAGAGGTAACAAATGTTTTGTAAGCTCTGGTATGTGCTTTTAAATTTGCCTGCTGAATATTGTGATATAAATGTGTTAAAGAATAGAAGCGGTAATAAGAGGGTACACTTGTAGTACTTGGTTCTTCAGTTTCTCAAAAAATGGATGCCAGTACCTTAAAAAAAAAAAGAGGAATAACAGAGAATAGTGTAGTTCAACCTTAACAAAACATCTGTTACAATAGTGCTATATTACTTACATAATTAAAGGGACACTCAGCTCAAAATTAAACTTTCATGATTCAGACAGAGCATATCATTTTAAAATTTTTTCCAATTTACTTCCATTAACAAAATGTGCACAGTCTTTTTATATTTACACTTTTTGAGTCACCAGCTCCTACTGAGCATGTGCAAGAATTCACAGAATATATACGCATTTGTGATTGGCTGATGGCTGTCACATGATACGGGAGTATTGGAAATAGACACAACTTTGAAATTTGTCAGAAAAATATCTACTAATTTGAAGTTCAGGCTAAGTGGTGTTGTATTGTTTTTTTATCATGCATTTGTTGTTTATGCAAATCTATTGTGTTTACTGGTCCTTTAAGAGCTTTTAACGGGCTCTATCGTAAATCTGCAGCGATGTGATTGGCTAACACCCAGCACTTCCTCTAGGTAATATCCAGTAACAGAATATCTCAAAAGGGAGAGAGCAAAACATATAGTGCTATCCTGTTGGATATTTCACTTTCAGTACTTTCTATTTAGTTTACTCACGTGTTTGAGCTTTAACCCTTTGAGTGCTAATGACGGCTCTGAGCCGTCACAGAGTTTCCCACTCTTGTGCTAATGACGGCTCAGAGCCGTCACTAGCACTCTCCCACCTTGAGGGAAATCTGGGGGTTCCCGTTTTGCGTGGTGATGTCACGCGCATTAACGTGGTGACATCACTGCGCAACTTTATTTATACTTAACAATGTTAAGTATAGGAGCAGGGGGCATTCTGCTTAGAAGCCTGTATCTCATACATCTAAGCAGCTACAGACCCCCAGACCCACCATTGGAAAGGTAATCGCCATTGAAGTGTAAGTCTTGGGGGTCTGGGGGAAAAAAAAAGTAAAAAAAAAAAATTTGATCAAAACTTAAAAAAATAAAATAAAAATTATTTTTTCTTTAGCACCCAGGTGGGAAAGTGCTTAGCACTCAAAGGGTTAAAACAAGCTCAATCGTATAAGCGCAAGGTTAATAGCCCACAGCCAGCTGAACAACGAGTAGTGTAGATACAATATATTTATTATAAAACATATCTTATCATAGGTACATCAGTGTATCAAAAGAGGGAAGGGGATCCCTTACCAGGGTTACAAGTCCCCCTCGAGTCCCAATTTGCACCTCACAGTACCTTAGGAATATTTAAGAGTTAATCCGACACGCTGTGTATAACAGCTTTTTCAAGGATGACTATTTCTTCCTCTAGTTCAGCCGTTAAACTCTGCTGGTTCTTCCCTGACAGCGGAGATCCAATAGGAAGGAACCAGCAGAGTATAAAGGCTGGGATGCTAGATCACCTGAAGACAATTTTTGAGCACTAATTATATGACGGACACAAACATTTTCATTTAGATGTTAAACATTTATGAATCCTATGACGTGTTGGCACAGAGCAGTTTAGTTTGTGCAAGTAGGAAACAGTGCTGCCATCTAGTGCTCTTGCAAATGTATAGCATTCTCTCAAAACTTCAGATATAGTGCCCCGACACATGCACACTCCTCAGCTTATCTCCCTGCTTTTCAACAAAAGACACCAAGAGAACGAACAAAATTTTGATAATAGAAGTAAAATAGTTGTTTCAAATAGCTTGCTCTATCTGAATCATGAAAGAAAAAAATGGGGTTTCGTGTCCCTTTAATAATGACTTCTATGTCCCTTTAATGCATTTTACATTGTAAACTAAAAAATAAATACTTTAGGCATTTTACTCATTGAAATGGTTAATCACATCCTTGAATTTGGTTGTAACTTAAAATTATTTCCTTTTTTCCCCACTTACAGGGTTTAAGTACATTGCAGAATTTAAAAGAACTTAATCTTGCTGGGAATATGATCCGCTCGATTGGTATGTAAATATAGCAGTAAAAACACTGTGTTCCAGGTTACTTTTAATTAACTATAAAGCTTTAATGTCATCCAATCAGGAAACCTCTGAGGTATAGGATATAATAGGTTTGTTCTATGAATCTGCTCTCATAATATACCATTATGCCTCAGATCAATACGACAACAATAAAAGGACATAGAACTAAATATTCTATTAGGCATGTTTGACCCCTGTATGTTGTTTAACAAATCTTTGCAATTTATGTTTATTAAAATACCTTCTTATGCCCTAATTCACCTCTGAAATTAGTATCCTTTACTCCCCATTGGTGTAGATATCAGACTGTGATTGGTGCATGCATATGTGCTCTGGAAGAACGAACCAATCACAGTTTGTAACCAATTTACACTGAAGACGCTTGAAGGCAACATTGGGAATTAGGAAAACCATTTTTTAATTTTTTTTAACAACTTCATCCAAAAATCAAATGATTACAAGTATGTAATAGGTTATAACAACATTCAATTTAGTTACATTTTTAAGATAGGAACATTTTTTTTATTGCAAGTTTATTATTTAAACAGTATGCAGAGCCAAATGTTCACATTTAGTATATTCAGTTTTATGCTGTAATCAGCCAATACATTTAAAGCTTAAAGGGACAGTCTACTCCAGAATATTTATTGTTTAAAAAGATAGATAATCCCTTTTTCTTCTGTTATGTGTGATCAGTCCACGGGTCATCATTACTTCTGGGATATAACTCCTCCCCAACAGGAAATGCAAGAGGATTCACCCAGCAGAGCTGCATATAGCTCCTCCCCTCTACGTCACTCCCAGTCATTCTCTTGCACCCAACGACTAGATAGGATGTGTGAGAGGACTATGGTGATTATACTTAGTTTTTATAACTTCAATCAAAAGTTTGTTATTTTACAATAGCACCGGAGCGTGTTATTGCCTCTCTGGCAGAGTTTGAAGAAGAATCTACCAGAGTTTTTTTACTATGATTTTAACCGGAGTAGTTAAGATCATATTGCTGTTTCTCGGCCATCTGAGGGAGGTAAAAGCTTCAGATCAGGGGACAGCGGGCAGATGAATCTGCATTGAGGTATGTAGCAGTTTTTATTTTCTGAAGGGAATTGATGAGAAAATCCTGCCATACCGTTATAATAACATGTATGTATACTCTACACTTCAGTATTCTGGGGATGGTACTTCACTGGAATTACTCTGTAAAAAGTACATTAAACCTTTTAATAGGTATTTATTATGTTAAACGTTTTTGCTGGAATGTAGAATCGTTTGCATTTTCTGAGGTACTGAGTGAATAAATGTTTGGGCATTAATTTTCCACTTGGCAGCTGCTTGTTTTAATTGTGACAGTTTCGTTTCTCTCTCACTGCTGTGTGTGAGGGGGAGGGGCCGTTTTTGGCGCTCTTTGCTACGCATCAAAAAATTCCAGTCAGTTACTCTTGTATTTCCTGCATGATCCGGTTCATATCTAACAGAACTCAGGGGTCTTCAAACTTCTTTGAAGGGAGGTAGATTCTCTCAGCAGAGCTGTGAGACTTATATATTGACTGTGATTAAAAACGTTGCTCTGTAATTTTTACGTTTCAAATTTAATTATTGTTACTTTACTAATGGGAACAAACCTTTGCTAAAAGTTGTGTTGTTTTCAAGGATTGATGCTATAACAGTTTTTCAGTTCATTATTTCAACTGTCATTTAATCGTTTAGTGCTTCTTTGAGGCACAGTACGTTTTTGTTAAATAAGATTGTAACCAAGTTGCAAGTTTATTTGCTAGTGTGTTAAACATGTCTGATTCAGAGGAAGATACCTGTGTCATTTGTTCCAATGCCAAGGTGGAGCCCAATAGAAATTTATGTACTAACTGTATTGATGCTACTTTAAATAAAAGCCAATCTGTACAAATTGAACAAATTTCACCAAACAGCGAGGGGAGAGTTATGCCGACTAACTCGCCTCACGTGTCAGTACCTGCATCTCCCGCCCGGGAGGTGCGTGATATTGTGACGCCTAGTACATCTGGGCGGCCATTACAGATAACATTACAAGACATGGCTTCTGTTATGACTGAAGTTTTGGCTAAATTACCAGAACTAAGGGGCAAGCGTGATCACTCTGGGGTGAGAACAGAGTGCGCTGATAATACTAGAGCCATGTCGGATACTGCGTCACAGCTTGCAGAGCATGAGGACGGAGAGCTTCATTCTGTGGGTGACGGTTCTGATCCAAACAGATTGGATTCAGATATTTCAAATTTTAAATTTAAATTGGAGAACCTCCGTGTATTACTAGGGGAGGTTTTAGCGGCTCTTAATGATTGTAACACTGTTGCAATACCAGAGAAATTGTGTAGGTTGGATAAATACTTTGCGGTACCGGCGAGTACTGACGTTTTTCCTATACCTAAGAGACTAACTGAAATTGTTACTAAGGAGTGGGATAGACCCGGTGTGCCGTTCTCACCCCCTCCAATATTTAGAAAGATGTTTCCAATAGACGCCACCACACGGGACTTATGGCAAACGGTCCCTAAGGTGGAGGGAGCAGTTTCTACTTTAGCTAAGCGTACCACTATCCCGGTGGAGGATAGCTGTGCTTTTTCAGATCCAATGGATAAAAAATTAGAGGGTTACCTTAAGAAAATGTTTGTTCAACAAGGTTTTATATTGCAACCCCTTGCATGCATCGCGCCGATTACGGCTGCGGCAGCATTTTGGATGGAGTCTCTGGAAGAGAACCTTAGTTCAGCTACGCTGGACGACATTACGGACAGGCTTAGAGTCCTTAAACTAGCTAATTCATTCATTTCGGAGGCCGTAGTACATTTAACCAAACTTACGGCTAAGAACTCAGGATTCGCCATTCAGGCACGTAGGGCGCTGTGGCTAAAATCCTGGTCAGCTGATGTAACTTCTAAGTCCAAATTACTTAATATACCTTTCAAAGGGCAAACTTTATTTGGGCCCGGTTTGAAAGAAATTATCGCTGACATTACAGGAGGTAAAGGCCACGCCCTGCCTCAAGACAAAGCCAAAGCTAAGGCTAGACAGTCTAATTTTCGTCCCTTTCGGAATTTCAAAGCAGGAGCAGCACCAACTTCCACTGCTCCAAAACAGGAAGGAGCCGTTGCTCGTTACAGACAAGGCTGGAAACCTAACCAGTCCTGGAACAAGGGCAAGCAGGCCAGGAAACCTGCTGCTGCCCCTAAGACAACATGAATCGAGGGCCCCCGATCCGGGACCGGATCTAGTGGGGGGCAGACTCTCTCTCTTCGCCCAGGCTTGGGCAAGAGATGTTCAGGATCCCTGGGCGTTAGAGATCATATCTCAGGGATACCTTCTAGACTTCAAATTCTCTCCCCCAAGAGGGAGATTTCATCTGTCAAGGTTGTCAACAAACCAGATAAAGAAAGAAGCGTTTCTACGCTGTGTACAAGATCTGTTATTAATGGGAGTGATCCATCCGGTTCCGCGGTCGGAACAAGGACAAGGGTTTTACTCAAACCTGTTTGTGGTTCCCAAAAAAGAGGGAACTTTCAGGCCAATCTTGGATTTAAAGATCCTAAACAAATTCCTAAGAGTTCCATCGTTCAAAATGGAAACTATTCGGACAATCTTACCCATGATCCAAAAGGGTCAGTACATGACTACAGTGGATTTAAAGGATGCTTACCTTCACATACCGATTCACAAAGATCATTACCGGTATCTAAGGTTTGCCTTCTTAGACAGGCATTACCAGTTTGTAGCTCTTCCATTCGGATTGGCTACGGCTCCAAGAATCTTCACAAAGGTTCTGGGTGCCCTTCTGGCGGTACTAAGACCGCGAGGAATTTCGGTAGCTCCGTACCTAGACGACATTCTGATACAAGCTTCAAGCTTTCAAACTGCCAAGTCTCATACAGAGTTAGTTCTGGCATTTCTAAGGTCGCATGGATGGAAAGTGAACGAAAAGAAGAGTTCTCTCTTTCCTCTCACAAGAGTTCCATTCTTGGGGACTCTGATAGATTCTGTAGAAATGAAGATTTATCTGACAGAAGACAGATTAACAAAGCTTCTAAATGCATGCCGTGTCCTTCATTCCATTCAACTCCCGTCAGTAGCTCAATGCATGGAGGTGATCGGCTTAATGGTAGCAGCAATGGACATAGTACCCTTTGCACGTCTACATCTCAGACCGCTGCAATTGTGCATGCTGAGTCAGTGGAATGGGGATTACTCAGACTTGTCCCCTACTCTGAATCTGGATCAAGAGACCAGAAACTCTCTTCTATGGTGGCTTTCTCGGCCACATCTGTCCAGGGGGATGCCATTCAGCAGGCCGGACTGGACAATTGTAACAACAGACGCCAGCCTACTAGGTTGGGGCGCTGTCTGGAATTCTCTGAAGGCTCAGGGACAATGGAATCAGGAGGAAAGTCTCCTACCAATAAACATTCTGGAATTGAGAGCAGTTCTCAATGCCCTTCTGGCTTGGCCCCAGTTAAGAACTCGGGGGTTCATCAGGTTTCAGTCGGACAACATCACGACTGTAGCTTACATCAACCATCAAGGAGGGACAAGAAGCTCCCTAGCAATGATGGAAGTATCAAAGATAATTCGCTGGGCAGAGTCTCACTCTTGCCACCTTTCAGCAATCCACATCCCGGGAGTGGAGAACTGGGAGGCGGATTTCTTGAGTCGCCAGACTTTTCATCCGGGGGAGTGGGAACTTCATCCGGAGGTCTTTGCCCAAATACTTCGACGTTGGGGCAAACCAGAGATAGATCTCATGGCGTCTCGTCAGAACGCCAAACTTCCTCGCTACGGGTCCAGATCCAGGGATCCGGGAGCGGTTCTGATAGATGCTTTGACAGCACCTTGGAACTTCGGGATGGCTTATGTGTTTCCACCCTTCCCGCTGCTTCCTCGATTGATTGCCAAAATCAAACAGGAGAGAGCATCAGTGATTCTAATAGCGCCTGCGTGGCCACGCAGGACTTGGTATGCAGATCTAGTGGACATGTCATCCTGTCCGCCTTGGTCTCTACCTCTAAGACAGGACCTTCTGATACAGGGTCCATTCAAACATCAAAATCTAACTTCTCTGAAGCTGACTGCTTGGAAATTGAACGCTTGATTTTATCAAAACGTGGTTTTTCTGAGTCGGTTATTGATACCCTGATACAGGCTAGGAAACCTGTTACCAGAAGAATTTACCATAAGATATGGCGTAAATACCTATACTGGTGCGAATCCAAAGGTTACTCCTGGAGTAAGGTTAGGATTCCTAGGATATTGTCCTTTCTACAAGAAGGTTTAGAAAAGGGTTTATCGGCTAGTTCATTAAAGGGACAGATCTCAGCTCTGTCCATCTTGTTGCACAGGCGTCTATCAGACAATCCAGACGTCCAGGCCTTTTGTCAGGCTTTAGCTAGAATCAAGCCTGTGTTTAAAACTGTTGCTCCGCCATGGAGTTTAAACCTTGTTCTTAACGTTCTACAAGGAGTTCCGTTTGAACCCCTTCATTCCATTGATATAAAGTTGTTATCTTGGAAAGTATTATTTTTAATGGCTATTTCTTCGGCTCGGAGAGTCTCTGAGTTATCAGCTTTACATTGTGATTCTCCTTATTTGATTTTTCATTCAGATAAGGTAGTTCTGCGTACTAAACCTGGGTTCTTACCTAAGGTAGTCACTAACAGGAACATCAATCAAGAGATCGTGGTTCCTTCTCTATGCCCGAATCCTTCTTCAAAGAAGGAACGTCTTCTACACAATCTAGATGTAGTTCGTGCCCTCAAGTTCTACTTGCAGGCAACTAAGGATTTTCGACAAACGTCTTCCCTGTTTGTCGTGTACTCTGGTCAGAGGAGAGGTCATAAGGCTTCGGCTACCTCTCTCTCCTTCTGGCTTCGTAGCATAATTCGTTTAGCCTATGAGACTGCTGGACAGCAGCCTCCTGAAAGAATTACAGCTCATTCTACTAGAGCTGTGGCTTCCACTTGGGCCTTTAAGAATGAGGCCTCTGTTGAACAGATTTGCAAGGCTGCAACTTGGTCTTCGCTTCATACTTTTTCCAAATTTTACAAATTTGACACTTTTGCTTCTTCGGAGGCTATTTTTGGGAGAAAGGTTCTTCAGGCAGTGGTTCCTTCTGTATAATGAGCCTGCCTATCCCTCCCGTCATCCGTGTACTTTTGCTTTGGTATTGGTATCCCAGAAGTAATGATGACCCGTGGACTGATCACACATAACAGAAGAAAACATAATTTATGCTTACCTGATAAATTCCTTTCTTCTGTTGTGTGATCAGTCCACGGCCCGCCCTGTTTTTTTAAGGCAGGTAGATATTTTTTAAATTATACTCCAGTCACCACTTCACCCTTGGTTTCTTCTTTCTCGTTGATTCTTGGTCGAATGACTGGGAGTGACGTAGAGGGGAGGAGCTATATGCAGCTCTGCTGGGTGAATCCTCTTGCATTTCCTGTTGGGGAGGAGTTATATCCCAGAAGTAATGATGACCCGTGGACTGATCACACAACAGAAGAAAGGAATTTATCAGGTAAGCATAAATTATGTTATTACCCATCCCCCAATTTTGCATAACCAACACAGTTATATTTATATACCTTTTACCTCTGTTATTACCTTGTATCTAAGCCTCTGCAGACTGCCCCTTATCTCAGTTCTTTTGACAAACTTGCATTTTAGCCAATCAGTGCTGACTCATAAATAACTCCACAGGAGTGAGCACAATGCTATCGATATGGCAGACATGGACTAGCACCGTCTAACTGTGAAAAACTTCACTGAGATAAGAGGCAGCCTTCAAGGGCTTAGAAATTAGCACATGAGCCTACCTAGGTTTAGCTTTCAGCTAATAATACTAAGCGAGCAAAGCAAATCTGATGATAAAAGTGAATTGGAAAGTTGTTTTAAACGTGCATACCCTATCTAAATCATAAAAGTTTCAGTCAGTATAGTTAGATCAGTGGCTCTCAAATGTTTGTTTTCTGGGGCATCTTTTGTTTATAATTTAGATCATTCTGCTGATTTTGTATATATGTAACACTCCATCACTATAATACAATGATCTAAGAAATATATATTGACACATTTGCACAATATGTTTTGCTAAAAACCTCTCATGATTGCAAGATTAGGATCAAAGAAATACATCAACCAATCCAGGAACTCTTTCATCCTTAGGGTCTGGTTCTTTAAATTCACTGGCATGGAGTGAAATCCTCATGCCAACCCTGCATGGGCAGACCTCGCTCAATTTCCTTACAAAGGTGGCTGAACCTAGAACCTGGCTTGCACTCACTGGTCTTTTTTGTGAAATAATTTACTGAAAAACTGTGACGTTTCGAGGACAAAAAATCCCCTTCTTCAGTCCTCGAAACGTCACAGTTTTTCAGTAAATTATTTCACAAAAAAGACCAGTGAGTGCAAGCTTGTTGTTTTTCTATATTGATTCCTACTAGCACCCTGGCAGTTGTTACCAAGTGAGAGTGCACATCTTTGCTACTGATATATATATATATATATATATATATATATATATATATATATATATATAAAATATTGTCGCAAACACTGCTGCCATAGAGTGCTTAAGACACGTGCATGCTGCTGAGCCTACCTCAGTATGCTGTCTAATGGAAAAAAGCTACATTTCTACAAAGGATACCAAAAGAAAGAGGTAAATCTGATTGTAGAAGTGACTTATAAAGCTTTATAAAATCATACGTTGTATCTGAATCGTGAACGTTTTTCTTCTGTGCTCTTTTATGGGCCAGATTACTAGTGGTGCGCTAACAGTTATGTGCGAGCGAAAAGTGGTTTATTGCGGCTGTTTGTGCGCGTCAGGTGTAGTGCTTGTATTACAAGTTGAAAGTAAATGCAATTGCTTGAGAGCTCTGGTTAGCTGTTTTGCAAAACAAAAAAGTGTCACAAACACATGAAAAATAAATGTCAATGTACAATTACACTCATAATAACACCACCTAATAAAAAATATTTAAAATAAATAAAACATTGCA